>NC_142954.1:25002758-25035258 GCF_046866305.1 Octopus bimaculoides
ATTCGCATTTCCCGTTTCTATCATTCATTGATATCTTATACACATCAGCATTTGATTCTAGAGTTTCAAAAAGCTAAAACTTTCATAATTGCAATTGAAAAGAAAAAGGATAAATATCATTTTTTTCAGCGATCCCCATTTGGAACTTTTCGTAAACTTTATCATAATTTCCAAAAACTTCATATATGAAGGAAATTTAAATCCTATATATTATTTGACTCCGAAGACACCCGGCAAAGCCAAACTATATGAATTTTTAAAAAATTGGCAGTGAATGGTTTAGCATTAATGTAGTCGTGTAGTAACGTTGATTTTAAGACACACCGTAATATTATGGGGATTGCATATATCTTATTACTTGTCCTTATCAACCATATATAGTACAACCACCCTGATACTGGAATGTGTGTGGTAAGTAACTTGCTTCCCAACCACATGTTTCCAGGTTCAGTCCCACCGCGACATCTAGTACTTTTTCGTTTGTCTTCCCTCAATTTAATAAAATAGCGTATGGATACCCATGCTGTTTCGACAATTGTTGTCACCCACCTCATTAAGCTTATTACCCATCCATTTTAAAGATAGATACTAAGATTGGATTTGAAGCGATTTTGGTTGCTATTTCTAGCAATACGTGGTCGAAACGACGTCTAGTATTTTATATTTTCAACTTCCAGCATGTATCTCTTTAAATATTTGCTGTCACTTTTAAGCAAATATAACTTGGTGCACTGTGCCATGCTTTCGTTAATTGCATTAAGTGTGTGTGTGGCGGGGGGGGGGGAGGTTGCTGGGGACACAGACATTCCCCCACACATCTTAATCCTAAAGAACATTCGGGATAAAATAGATACGGTTTAAAAGGGAACGCTGTAGCGTTCGGCCTGGTCTCGTTTCCTCTGACCAGGCTACAGCAACGTGAACGGAATTTGTTTACTGAAAGAGACAACATTCTGGGAATTGAAACCCCAATCATATGATCGTGATTGCAACAGCTTCGACATGGCATGTTGTCTGTTTATTGATTAGTGAATTAAGCTTGTTTACCACTCCAATATTTCTTTTTCTCTTATTTCTCCTTTGCGCTGCTCAGGTCAGCAGTTTTGAATTCAATTTTTCTAGAACGTTTCATTTATCTATTTATTTTTATATATTTACTTATGTCCAACGTTTTGGCTTTGATGTTTTGCTGAGGCTTGTGAAAAGGTTAAGTCATTTAATGTCTAACTCTCTGGCAGCATAATAAAATGAACGTAGTGAAAGACCAAACCTCCAGCTATGGGCAAACAATGTCATACACAGCAAATTCGAAGCTCTGATGACATCAAAGATTTTCTCGCTAAGGACATTTTAAGTCGAATAATTGCTGACAAGCACTAAATATATAGAATATTATATATTCTTGTTTATTTTTCCTTCTATTCTAGAATTCCAATCATTTGACGCTAGACATGATAGGCGAAATCTTCAAGGATTTCAAATAATGCTATCGGTCCCTAGAAGTGATAAAAATGAAAGTCGCGTACTATTTAGGGAAAGATGAGAAAGTTATCATTCATTAAACAGCTTACAAGGACGCTGTCGTGAGCAAAATTCAAGTTTATGAGTAGTTTCAACACTTTAGGAATAGTCAGTTGTCGCTTGACGACCGACCTCGTTTAGATCGACTGTCGACCTCCGGAATGACTGAAAAATCATTAATTGATCTTGGAGAATCAAATCCCTCACAGGTATTGAGATTGATGTCAATGATTTTAGTCCTCCTCTAAATTTTCTGGTCATGGTAAAAAATGTTAAAGCAATGTATTACATGTTAATAAAACAATCACATATTATAAGGCCGCGAGCTGGGCAAAATGATTAGCGACATTTCCTTTGTCGTTACACGCTGAGTTCGAATTTACCATTCATCCTTTTGTGGTCGATAGAATAAGTACCACTTGAGCACTGTGATCGATGCAATCAACTTACCGTATCTCTATAGCTGTCGATCGTGTGCCAAATGTCGTGAAAATTAGTTTGTAAAGATCTGGAAATTTCGAATATGGAAAATCACCTGCTAACGGTAAATAAAAACACTCGTCTATTTAACGTATCACATACACACACATATATAATACATACATACGCATATATATTTCTTCTGATACACAATGGGCCACTCAATTGTTGGTTACTTATAACTGATACCTGTTATAGAATCTCTGAATCTAAAGGATGATGAATTTTTTATATCACTTCCCTTCTTGTTCTAAAACATATTACCATATTCAAGCATCGCCGTAACAAAATTACACAATTAAAATGACATTGAGCTGTACATTTGGTGCCACTTTAAAGCTTAAAGCAGACCTTTCTAATGGTCCCCATATAAGAATGCTTAAATATGATTTTTATTTTATAGATTCAGTGGACAGCATTAAGTGCCTTTCAAGGTTTTCTCGCTTGTTCGCTTTATCAAATATTTTATATGCAGTCATTAGAAAGAATACTCATAGAAAGATCGTAAAAGGCGCACACCCCGATTTTATTAAGCATGACTGTAGCAGAAACCTCAATATCCATTATCCCATTCAGTTACTTAGCTTTCCAGAGTAGCTTAGCGATAAAAGCAAAGATCAAGGCGAAGGATTCATCAGAGAATAAAGACAATGGGAGAGAGATACGAGGGAATGTGGTTACAAATATTATAGCAGATCACTCTTGAAGAATTTATAGGAACTCTTTCGATAAATTTCCTGTCAAAAACTACAAGAGAAAACTCTTGTGTTGGGTTACGGATAATTCTGTATATTTTACGTTTATTACGTTTACGATTGATTCTAATTATTTATTGTCGAACCTTGCTGCGATGTAAACTGAATTAACAATAGTTTCAAATTTTGGCACGAGGCCAGCAAGTTCAGGGAAGGGACTAAGTTGATTGCATCAACCACGCTGTTCAAGTGGTACTTATTTTATCGACAGCAAAAAGATGAAAGCTAAATTCGAGTTCAGACCGCAGCGACGGACGAAATGTTGCTAAGCATTTTGTCCAGCTCGCGGTCTTATAATATGTGAGTGTTTTAATAGCATGTAATATATTGCTTTATAATTTTTGAACAATACCTTAAAATTCGGAGCAGGATTAAAATCATTTGCATCGATCTCAATAGCTGTGAGGAATCTGATTTTCCAAGATCAGTTCATGGATTTTCATGATGTTTTCAGTCGTTCAGAGGTCAACGATCGTGACCATTCCTAAAGTGTGGAAATCACTCATATACTTGTATTTTACGCATGGCAGCGTCCTTGTAAACTGTTTGAAGCATGACAAGTGTTTCAGCCGACGTTTTCTCCAGCAGAAAAGAGAATTTCACGGAAGCACGCTGTTTCTTCGTTACAGCTGCCACAAAAATCGACTAACTGGAAAAACAAAAAATACTGCAAAACAAAGACGCAACACGTGACAGTACGACTTGAGCGTACGTTACTGGTCAGGAGACTGATGCGTGAGTGTCACAACAAATGGCCTCTATTTCCAGCACACCTGTGTTCTCGTCTGTATACTGACTGAGTTCGTGTAGACATTTCCACCACATTTTTCTAGACTGTCATAATTAAGAATCTGTAACATTTGGGGGTCGAATTTTCGCAGTTTTATATTTTTATTTACTATTTTATATTAGTAAGAATGAGTTCATATTTTGATGTATGTACTTGGCTGTTAATTCTAGTATTTTATTGGGTAATAAATTTTGTTTCTATAATTGATCTATTTTGTATGGCATTTAATAAACTATTTGATTATATTCGTTTACTATTTTCCCATCAAATTTTATTTTATTCTTTGTCAAGTAATGTCGTGCAACAGCGCTACGTTGCAAGTATATGGTGGTCTTGTGAATAATGGTAACGAACAAAAAACCATTGCCAATTGTTGCTCGTTCTCTTTATCTCTCTCTCTCTCTCTCTCTCTCTCTCTCTCTCTCTCTCTCTCCCTCTAACCAACTTCCTTTCCGAAACAAAAGCCTACATCTCTTGCTCATAAACCTATCATTCAAAGTCTAATTAGAATAATTACGCATTTGACTACGGATCTTCAGTTAAGCATATCGGACAGTGATTTCTGATATTCTGTACATAATGGTAGAGAGAGTCGTCTGGCATGTGGTGACAAGACGCCACCTACTGATGGTTTCCAGTAGAATGAAATTAAACGATATGGGATTCCCGATGCCAATGACAAACGATCCTCCTCTAAAACGATCTATGTATGTGCCTTTATGCTCTAAGCGTCAACATGGGAGGATGTATCGAGGTTAATAACGCAGTATTCGGTGTTTCTACAAGACATGCATGTTGGCGTGGATATAAAGGTTACCTTAAACTATTAATACAGCTTCGAACGCTCTCATAGCATGTGATCTTAACTGATTGGAAGTGTTATCATGTACATTGTTTTGCCTTGGTGTAAAAGATGGGCTACAGTAAATATTCTGCTCAATACCACAGATGTGCTTGTCAGTTGCTTGACATTAACCAGTTGAGCATGTCCTTCGGGGACTGACGATATGTGCATCTCTGACCATGAGCAGAAGTAGTTACTGGAGAAGAGTGCGGGCTACTAACCCCAAGATTCCGTGTTCGATTCAAGGCAGTAACCTTAATAATAATAATAATAATAATAATAATAATAATAATAACAACGAAAAATACCTTAGGAACGAGAACCTAGGTTCGAAATTTCCCCAAGATGAAGGCTGGAGGTTATATCAGCCGAAATGTTGTGTTAACAAACAAGATGAGGACAAATATCCGTCAAATGTAAATAATGTACATAATTCCTTATCTTTTAAATATAAAACTGTATTTTTTCTTTCTTTGTTTTTTCTTATAATTAACAGAATATAATGAGAATGACAGATTGTAATATTGCGCACACGAGATCTTTAGATGGATTCCAAATTTCTATCTTACTGATAAATCATTTTAGAAAAACCTTACGTATTTACAATATGTCGCATTTGAAATTTTATTCATAAAAATCAACCAGTACAGAGTATCTCTTTCCCCACTACTCTTTCTCTCTCTCTCTCTCTCCCTCTCTCTCTCTCTCTCTCTCTCTGGTTCTTGCTTTTCCTCAAGCTTTCTTTCCCCGTATCTCTCTCTCTCTCTCTTTGTCTTTATATAGTTGTGTTGCTGTACAAGTTTATCTTGGTTGCCGAGTGCACGCGTGTCAGGATTCTCATCAACACTTGTGACAATCGCCATCAGAAAATAATACTAATTCACCTTATCTATCCTCCTCTTTTATCTCTCTTTCATCATCATCATCATCATCATCATCATCGTCACCATCATCAATTATCATCATCATCACCATCATCTCCTCATCGTTATTCATCGACGTCGACGTAATTGTCTTCTTCACTTCCTACTACTACTACTGCTGCCACGGCTGCTGCCGCGACTGTTACACCCGCTACTGTTGCTGCTGCTGATTCTACTAACTGTACAACCACCATCACCACCATCACCAATACTACTACTACTACTACTACTAATAATAATAATAATGATAACAAAAACACTTGTTAATACTTCTACTGATGATGATGATGATGATGATAATCTCATCTCCGTCTTTTTTAAACTTAATCTTTTTCTAATGCTTTTTTTCTTCTTTTTCAACTTCTCTTGTAACCTTCTTCTTCTTCTTCTTCTTCTTCTGCTTCTTCTTCTGCTACTACTACTACTACTACTACTATTTCTTCCCCTTCTTTTTTCTTCTTCACATTCTCTCCCACCTTCTCTTTCTTCTTCTTCCTTTTCTCTTTCACTTTTCGTCTTTTTCTTCTTCATAATCCTCTCTTTTCTTCTTCCTGATCGTCATCATCATTGTCACTCTCTCTCTCTCTCTCTCTCCCTCTCTCTCCCTCTCTCTCTCTCTGTCTTTACGGCTTCTCTTCGTGGCAGAAAAAAACGAAACAAAGAAGACGATGTTATCTTCGATTTCGTGTAATTACTTTAGTGAAAAACAGCAACAACAACAACTAAAATCTCATACATATTTATAGGATATTGTAAAGATATGGCGCCTTTATGGTGGAAGCATGGTAGAGGAATTTATGGAAGGCCAGATTTAGGTATACATACATACATACATACATGCATCCACGTATGTATGCATATATATATATATATATATATATATATATATACACATGTATGTATGTATGTATATAATATATACATGTGTATGTGAATATAAGCATATAAGCATACATACATTCCGTCACACATATATCTATACATATGCATATACATACATATATAGGATGCATGTATGTATGCATATATATATATATATATATATATATATATATATATATATATATATATATGATGGATATATGTTTACATATATATACATATGTACACATGCATACATATATCGTATTTATAATGCATGTACATATATCTGTATGTATGTATGCATGCATATATTCATACATACATTATAAGATGTGAAATATTTGATGTATGAGATTTCAAACCAGAAAAAAAAACAGACGAGAATTAAACAAACTAAAATTTAAAACTAAAACACCACAAAATATTAACAAAACGTGAGTACAATGCCATAACAGGATTCTTGAAATTGATGTTAGTTTTAATTATTAACGAACTACGCCGGGTGTTGGAGGAGCAGAGACGGTTGTGGCCTCGACTAAATTCTTCGTTAAGTTTCATTACATAGCCTCTCCTTGATGTGTGTTTTTCGTATTGGTTACTTAGCTAGAGATCTGAGATCTGTTGAGAACTGATGGAGTAGATCACTGTTCACAAGTCCTTTCATATATGCCAACACTGTCTTGTTAAATATTTACTGTGTATCGTCGTTTAACAGATTCTTTACTTATTTTAAAACACTGTGGTCTGATTTGGGAGAGGTGTGTCTGCAAATTGGAAACGAACTCAAGTCTCTTTTCTTTGGGTTACTCTGATTCTTGCTATTGTTGTTGCAGTCGTCATCATAATTTTTGTTGATCAGATCTGACTTTACATATTTCCTTGGTTGATCGAACTTATAGGAATGTTAAACGACACTTTACAATTGGAAACTGGTGCTTACCATTTCGAAAAGTTCGAATTTGAAGTACAATTATTAGTCAGTGTTATTGCTGCTGATCAGCAGACATTGAGTAGATTCGAAACTAAAGCCTTTCAAGACATGGCATCTCACTTTTGTTAAGGCATGCTATTTCAAGGAACATATTGATTCCCTGAATGCTTGAGTATTTCAAATGGTAGGGTGCGATTGGTCATACATTTAGCTCCTATTTCTAGCATGTGTTCGATAGCTATTTTGTTGGCCAGTAAATATACGGTGGCTTTCAACTAGTAGATTGGATGTCAGTAACTATCGCGCTGAAATTTCAAGTGAATGAAAGCTTTTATTACAAGGTCAAACCCGTTACCTTCACAATCAGACAATTCAGGAACAAGCAAATACAATATCTTTGGCTTCGCAATGAGCCCGGCGATACTTCTGAGTTACCTTCTCTGACAGCAATGTCTAAAGACACAGCAGTGCTCAGTTCCAGTTGTTGGATGGGCGTTGACTCAGCTCAGCTCATCCCTTCTTTGACAGGTTTTCTTTTTTTCTCCCTGCAGAGTATCCAGTATAAACTATAATCCTTACAAAGCTATAATCCTTACAAAGCTGATTTTGTAGGATACATACATACGCGCCAAACTACGCACCTCCATATATATATATATATATATATATATATATATATATATATATATATATATATATATATATACAGGGCAGGGAATCGTCAATTAGTAATAAAATTAATAATTAACAATTTTGCCGGGTAGCTCAGTATGAAAAAACCTTATCGGTAAAGCCATTTATAATCATAAATATATAGGGATTAGCAGTATCCTGCTTCTCCAACATACTGAGAAATTCAGAAACAGCAGCCAAAGAACTACTGATTCCAAAACTACAATTAGAGAAAAATTTGTAGTTTTGGAATCAGTAGTTCTTTGGCTGCTGTTTCTGAATTTCTCAGTATGTTGGAGAAGCAGGATACTGCTAATCCCTATATATATATATATACATATATATATATATACATATATATATATATACATATATATATATATATATATATATATATATATGTATATATATATATATATATAAAGCACATTCACAAATACACACACATAGGATGTGAGGCTGAAATTCTGTGAAGAATTAGCTCCTGTTTCTAAGGAACCTAGCTACAGCATAGAGCACTCCTGTTATTGGGCCAAACAGAAGCTATTTGTCACCGTGATCTTTATTTTTTTTTCTGTTACACAACGCGAGAGAAAGTGTGGACCTTAGAACACTTGCTTGATTTATTAGAAACAAGAACAACATTTAAACAGACCTGAATCGTTCAACGTTATTAAAACAAGATAAGACGCATTGCAAATTTCAGTAATAATAGCAAAAAGATATGATTATTTCAAGGACGACTTACATAATAATTCTACTTGACCAGATATGACCTTGAGCTAAACAACAACAAAGGATTCACTGGTCAATGTATTCGTAATGATTGTACCTTTAAGATAAAAACACTACCAAAGTCTCATCTGGAATGACTTTGATGATAATTATTCTTGATCGAGACTGACCAATAGCTAAACAACAGTAGAATGTTATTACATAATGACATTTGCCAGAATCAAACCTCGGGTTATAGTTTTCTTACTGGTCGACTTGACTATATATCGCCATTAGCCGAGGAATACTAAAGAGATGTCACTGGTTGATCGAATATCTACCAGAACATAGCTGGTGCATCATTTATCGATCCGTCTTGCGAGATCCATTATTCTAACCTTTCGTCTTCATATATTGATTTTTGTAACAAAAATATTAGCACAAAGAGAGTTGGCTTGGCAAAACCTTTACACTGACGAATTAGATGCCATTAGATTACGTAGAAACGGTTAGAATTACTTATGAGAACATGACAAAAGGAATTAATAGTAATACTGACTTCAAGGAGGATACGGTTGATGGATCATCTATTGAGAATGACTTAGAAAAGGATATTTAAAATGGTGTCGAGTAGAAATCTCACGCTGGCCTGTGAGAAAGATCGAAGCTGACATGGCAGAAGTAACCTGAAATGTAACAAAAATACTTGGTTCGACTCCAAATGGATGGCAACCTACAGGCGGACGTGTTGAAAGTAGACAAAACGGTGTATATCGCAGCATCATTCAGATTCGTTTAGATTATTTTGATTATGTCTCTTTACATTATGAGGTTAATTTGCCGCAGCCAAAATACCCTTAAATCACCCACTATTTCTTAATAGATATGTCAACCTGTAGTCTTTTTCCAAGATATGAAAAGATCACACGAAGTTAGCTAGGTATATCTTGGACTTGAAGACTAACAATGGATTACAACTAATCGAGTGAAGCAGTGCGGGGCGATTCACTCCATAAATTAATGGAACAAATAAGTGCAGGCTTTCTATAGTCGAAAGATCTCATCATTTTTCTTTATTCTTTAGAACGAAGAAGTCTACTTATCTGGTGAATTCTAGATCCGAGAATTCCGCTAAATGTTATTATCTACTTGTGTTTTGCTCGACACTGAACTGTTCCGCATTATAACGACGTACTTCGTCGCCTGCGTAACTGGCCCGAACGGCGTGCCTCACCGACTGTATTTCTTTAATTGGCTACACAGGGCCTAACACAAATAAACAGTTATTTTATTTTTGTCTCTTTGTCCTTGCTGTGTGGTGCTTGTGTTGTATATTCAGTGTTCTTTTAGGGGTTTTTTTTTTCCTTTTTGCATTTGTAATGTCTTTTCTCTGCGTTCGAATCTGTTTCTGTGCATTCGTTTTTGAGGTTTAATTTTTTTTTTTTTGTGTTTGCAACTGACCTTTCCTCTTCACGCCATAAATTAATGGGTAGATGTGGACGTACCTTGCCGACTATATTTCTTTATTTGGCCACACAGGACCTAACACAAAGGGGACAAACAAGGTAAAACAAACTACAAAAGTGGGGGGGGGGGAAATAAAATCGAATGTAAAGAATCGTTAATGATAAATGAAAAAGTGGAACGACGTTAAATTGAACCCCACACTCCAGATAACGTCACTGAACATTTTTAGAAAGAGTTTTTAAACATTTATTTTATTTTTGTCTCTCTGTCTTTGCTATGTGGTGCTTGTGTTGTATATTCAGTGTTCTTTTTTGGGGTATTTTTGTTTCCTTTTTGCTGTTTGCATTCGAATCTGTTCCTGTACATTCGTTTCTGAGCTCGCAGTTTAAATCTTGTCTATATTAAATGATGTCTATCTCTCAATGGGTGAAATACGTTTTTGTTAATCCAACCAATAACGGAACAGTACATTAGATATGTCTGCCTGTGTGAGCGAGTATAGTATGCATGCATGCAAATGTATCTATGTATGCATGTTCCCGTGTCAGTATGTGTGCTGCGTTTGCTTTCGAATACTCTTCGCCTTGCGAACCGGTGTTTGTTTATTTACGCTCGGTTAAGTCAACGGTTCATGAAAAGAGAATGATAGGATAGGCTGCAGAGTTGAATAAATAAGCGCCTGTGTTGACATATTCGATGAAAACCTTGAAGGTGATAGTAAAACATGGCCTGCGGCCGAAACACTTCAGGAAGTAAAAGAGGAAATATAAATGATCAAATATCAGGCGTTATCAACTCAAAGCTGTATTAAAGATGAGTGTGGTCAGGGTTAACCAAGGGCTAAACAACAACAGCAGCAACAACTACAGCGAAGCGTGAGAACAGTTTGAAACGGAATATACGGAGAAATTATAGCAAGTCTCCAATCTCCAATTAGGTTCTCATCAATTATAATTTAAAACAATTTGAAAACAGGAAGTCCACTAATGTGCTTCCGGTTCAGTGAACACATCTAACATAACAAATGTTTAGTGGAATTGCAATGAATTATGGACGTAAGACTTTGAGTGTGTGTGCCTTTAACGTGGCTAAATAATATTTGAGAAACATTTATATTGACACCGATAGAGAATAATAATAATGATGATGATGATAATAATAATAAATAATAATAACAACAATAACATCAACACCAATAAGAAGAAGAGGAAGAAGAAGATGAGAAAGAAGAGAAAAAAGATAAAGATAATACTAATGATAGTGATAACTGATAATGAACAGTAGTAGTAGTGGTGGTAGTAGTAGTAGTAGTAGTAGTAGTAGTAGTAGTAGTAGTGGTAGTAGTGGTGGTAGTAGTAGTGGTGGTGGTAGTAGTGGTGGTGGTAGTAGTGGTGGTAGTAGTAGTGGTAGTAGTGGTGGTAGTAGTAGTGGTAGTAGTGGTGGTAGTAGTAGTGGTAGTAGTGGTGGTAGTAGTAGTGGTGGTAGTAGTAGTGGTGGTAGTAGTAGTGGTGGTAGTAGTAGTAGTAAGCTGGAGAATCAAATTAATGTGTCATTCCCCTAGCGACTGACAATGAAAACAAACGAAAAGTTTGTATTTCTATGAATTATCGACTGCTTCGAAATTTTGGATTTGTTTCTTTAGAGAGGCGAAAAACGAAAACATAAAAGCCCAAATAAAAAAAATAGAAACGATTTCTTCAAAGGATATTGTCACCTCTCACTCGCAAAGTCTACTTCCTATTTCATATGGAAACAGTAAAACGTCAGAGAAACAGAAAGAGGAATATTATTGTTTATGTAGAATTGTCTCTTAATCCTTTCGAGCTTTTGCAGCGATTACGGAAAATCCCTGGGGAACTTAACTCCCGAAACGCTACTGGCACAAAAAATATTGCACTTCACTCGTCACATTAATGCCATAATCACCTAAGTCAAGGCATTATTATTATCATTATTATTATTTATTGTCTTTTCACAGCTTGTAACGATGGAACACCCCTTAGTTTTCGAGCACCATCCGGAGTATTTGAGTGGTTCCAAGCAGTTCTGTTTTCTGCAAGTGCTCCACTCTTATTGCAGCCCCTATTTGTTCCACGTACTTCTTAAGATTTTTACTCCGACAATTCAATAACACAACTACCACATCTTCATCGACCACCGCTGCTTAACCTCCCAAGCTAACCTCTCATATCTATCGGCATTTCTTTCTTCCTTATCGCATTCCCTGTTGTCAGCTGGGTATGCTATGTCTATGATCCAGCATCGTTTCCTTTCTTTTTCAATTAACACTATGTCTGGCTTCTTATTTTCTGTCTCATGGTCGCACTGAATCATAAAATCTCATAGGATCTTTGCATCATCATTTTCGATGATGCCTTCGGCTTTATGGTCGTACCACATTTTTGCTCTGTCAAGTTCATACTTGTTGCAAAATGTCCAATGGACAATCCTTGCTTTGTTGGCATGATGTCTCTTATATTCTGTCAGGGCTAGTGGCGTACATTGACTGATGATATGCCATACAGTTCCACCATTCTGTCCATTATTTCTGCAATTATGACTTTCTGATGTGTTGTCTAATCTGTATTTGATGCAATTAGTTCTTAGTGCTTACTAATGGGCAGCACAGAGCAGAGTCCCCGTTTCCAGTTTTAAATCACTTTTAGTCATCCACAGCCATCTTTTTTCTCTGTCTGTCTTATCTTCAGCATCCCTATGAAATTGTCCATGCATTCTTTTCTTTACCCACCTATTTTCAGTTTCATTCGTTTTCAATTGCTGGTATAGTGCAATCTTTGCAATCTTTCATCCTACACAAACCTGACCTTCTTATTTCCAATAATAGTGGTTCTGTGGCATTTTTGTTTTTTTACATACCTTCCTATGTCATTTCCTTCTACTCGTATCCAACCAGTCCTGTTTCCCCTCTTTTCCTTGGTTTCTGCAGTAAATGCAGAAGAGCAGATAAATAACAACCTTGACACGCCGAGCGCATGATACTGAATTACTCCGATAGAAGTCCATTAATCCTAAAAACTGAGTAGATATTGCACATTGCACCGATAAACCTCGAATGAAACGGGACCTTTTTCCCAGTACAAGACAGTCTGTTGAGGATTACTTCAGTCAACTGCTGCTTAACTAAAATGCTCACCCACACCATTCTTCTGATTTTCAGCATCTTTTAACCTAGCAAATACATATTTGTTAATATGACTATAACGACTACATTATACTAATAGCAGATTGTATTATACAATGTAAGAGAGCACTAATGTCTCTTTAAAGTAAAATATCTCATCTGTTACTAAAGCGATGGTAACTACAGATTACATTATAGTATTGTCAGCACATGATAACAATTATGATTTAAAATACGTCATCGTATCTGTTACTATAGCGATGTTAATATAACAATGTTAAATCTACAAATTATATAATAAGACTTGATGAAATAATATTATACTGATTGTACATAATACTGATTTAAAATTTAACACAAGGACAGGAAGTTCGGGTGACGGAGTACGTCGATTACATCGACCTCCGTGCTCAACTGGTGCTTATTTTATCAACCCCGAAAGGATAAAAGGTAAAGTCGACCTCGGTGGAATTTGAACTCAGTACACGAAGACAGATTTTAATACCGCTTCTGCCTGCCTGCCGCCACTGTAGCATTATAATGACCCTTTAAAATACGCCATCTTATCTTCTGGTATAGCAATATTAATATAGAAATAAGGCGATGAGCTGGCAGAAACGTTAGCACGCCGGGCGAAATGTTTAGCGGTGTTTCGTCTGCCGTTATGTACTGAGATCAAATTCCACCGAGGTTGACTTTGCTTTCATCCTTTCGGGATCGTTTAAATAAGTACCAGTTACGCACTGGGTTCGATATAATCGATTTAATCCCTTTGTCTGTCCTTATCTGTCCCCTCTATGTTTAGTCCCCTGTTGGCAACAAAGAAATGAATATTAATATTGCAACGAAGCCGCGAGCTGGCAGAATGTTTAGCACGCCGGGCGAAGTGCTTAGCAGTATTTCATCTCTTTATGTTCTGAGTTCAATTTCCGCCGATGTCGACTTTGCCCTTCATCCTTTCAATGTCGATAAATTAATTACTAGTTACGTACTGGGGTCGATCTAATTGACTGCCCCTCTCCCCAAAAATTTCGGGCCTTGCACCTAGAGTAGAAAAGAATATTAATATAGCAATATTGACTATAAATTAAAGTACTTTATATGACAATGATTCAGTGACTGTACTATAATTACAATCCCGAAAACACAGAGTATTTTTTCGGTATAACAATATTATAAGGCAGCAACGTCGACTGTCTGAACAATGGTACTGACATAAGAATTCTTATAATAGCTCTGCTATGACTATGAGCTCTTAAAATACACCATAATAAATATTACTATAGTAATGTCAGCTCTATTTATTATAGTAGTATCAGTATAAATCTGTTGCAAGGATTGTACTTATAATAATACTCTTTTGTATTTCTCCGTCATGACATCTGACAAATTATTATAGAAGAAAAAGGTGTAAACTTCTGATCGCAGCAACAAAGTCTCCAAACAGGGAAGTAAACGTTCATAGATTGAGGCTATGTCCAGTCTCAATTGTTTAAAGGTAAATGGTGAAAGGTCCGACCTGTATGCAGCTCCGTCTCTCGTTTTGGTTCTATCCGCACGAAGCTCCGCTGTCTTCCCCACTCCCCTTTTGAACAGGAAGTACGAGATTACCTGCCTTGCTCGTTAACAGGAAGTGAACGAGGTTACCTGTCTCGTACTATGCTAACTTCCTGTATTTGGTTATCCATACCAGCGTTATTTCACTTCTGCCAAACGGTTGTTGACAAACGTTTATCTCGCCACCTTCGGAAAATATAGGGTAAGTTCTCACCCTTCATTATATTATAGGTACACATAACAGTGTTTATTTATTTATTTATGTATGTCTGTATGTATGCACACACCCACACTCCAAATGTGTGTTTGCTTAAGTATACTTTTTGCTTGTATTATTGTCTATCTTCTTTGTTTACCGCTGTAATCCGATACATCGATAATAATGTCTATGTGAAAAAAACCTTCCTTAGTGATTTGATAAAGATCACAAGAAATATCCAATAATACCCAACTAACGCGATGACTGGATGTCTCTGTTTAGGGTTATTTAGCTGCTGTTTCTAGCCCATTAATTTATAAGCTCGTGTGACCATTTCTCGAATTTTACTTTTTGTAGTTCCTTCTATATAGCCCCTTCTATATAGCCCTTTATCGGCCCTTCTATAGCAGACCTATGCTCGAATTGATAACACTGTTGACCATTCAGAACAGCCAGCGGTGTTATAAATTGGCAATTCAGAATCGGTGGAGCGTCAGATAAAATTTTTCCTGACATCTTTTCTTGCCTTATGTTCTGAGTTCATGTTATCTCCGAGGTCGTCCGTGACTTTTAAACCTTTAGGCAACGATACAAAATAAAATAAAATGTATCCATGTATTTGACTCGATGTTGTCGTGTAACTCCCCTCACCGAAATTTAGCCCTTTGTAAGGCGCGAGAAACAATATTTTTGGATGTGTATACTTGATTAGCTCCTGCTTTATTTAATATAACAGCTGACCCTATGCCATTAACAATAACGTCTAATTGTAGTATTTTATATATCAATATGGATGGTAAATCAAATTAATACACTTGAAATGCTCACACATTTCTCTTGTACACGCACACACATACACACATATATTCGCACAGAATTGAAACGCTGTTTGATTTTTCTTTTCAGTGTTGAATGTTCACCATCCCATAAAGTTTGCCATCACCCCTTCCTTTCTCATTCATATGTTGTAACGGAGAAAAACACAAGAGTATTATTATAGTAGATCACAGTGATTTCGCCGATATTTTTTGCAAATCGAGTGCGCAAATGTTACTCACGTATAGAGTGGGCTCAAGCCATATCCTACCTTTTCAACATAAATGAACGTCAGTCTCCGAGGAAAATACGGTCTTCATTCGATCATGTGTGACCGGGAACTAAATAACCACAACATCATAAACTCGTGATCTTTGTCGTTTTGTTTGCCCGTTGGCTGTATTTGATTGCATTGACCTTTCATTGTTCCTTAATCTGATTTCCTTCTATGCTGTGGATATTTGACCTTTCTCTCATATTTTCACAATACTTTGCTTCGCCTTACGTTTCATGCCCCTTCTCCGTTCCTAACACACATTCCCCCATACGCATCGGACAGTGCTAGATAAGACGATATCATATACTTGTATTCTTTTGCTTGTATTCTTTTGCTTGCTTCAGCCATCTGACTGCGGCCATGCTGGAGCACCGCCTTGAAGGGTTTTAGTCACACAAATCGAACCCAGAACCTACCAATTCTAAAACTTATTCTATCGGTTTATTTTTTCCTGGGCCACTAAGTTACGGGGACGTGAACACATCAACACTGGTTGTCAAAGTTGATGAATACCACCTATTAATCCTTAATCTCGTTCATTCTCTTATTGCTATATAAATTAATCGTAAAATAACTTTATACCCGCACCCATTTATTGCACTTGGTAATGTAATTGCCATGCATTGAAAAAAAAAACACAAGTGTAATAATAACTGGGTATTTTTCCAGCAATATATTGGATAGATATTGTCCCTTAGTGGATTGCATTCACAACTCCAAACTTTCTTGGAAATGTGTGTGTGTGACAGGCTTCTTTCAGTTTCTGTCTACTGAATCCATTACACGGTTTTAGTCGGCGTAAGCTATGCTAAAAGACTCTTGTTCAAGGTGCCACGCAGTGGGACTGAACCCGGAGCTATGTGGCTGGGAAACCAGCTTCTTACCACACATTTACGCCTGATATTATATTATATCAGTAGTTCCCAAACTTTTTCGGGCTGCCGCCCCCTTGACATACGAGCTACATTCCTACATTCAGCACCACAGAAGTAGACCACTTTCTGCAACAGATTCAAAACAACAATATTTCACAAATAAAACTTAACAAAGTTAAGCTTTTTTTTTTGTTGGAGGAGTTACGGCCATCATCCCCTTTTGGCCAACATATTTAAAAATTACACACACCTATATATTTATTTTTGTATTGTGCATTCTTACCTACAAGCATATGCGTGCGCGAGTGTGTCTATAAGTATGGATCTGTTAACTAAATGCTTCGAGTAAATATGTGATGGACGTAATTGTAGAAAGACGTACAGGATGTCTCCAGTTTCTATTCTGCGAAGAAAATAAATTCTGAAAATAACAGAGTTACATATTTTTTTTCTTATAGACATCCGCTTCGGTAAGCGAAGGATGTTTCATCGTGATTCTTAATACGACAAAAAAAAAAAACCGAACTAATACATTACTCTCTAGGTGCATCGAGTTCTATAAATATTTGATATTTATAACATTACTTACCAGACATAACGAAATATGAATACGTATACAAACACAAACACACACAAACACACATGGGTGTGCTGGGGAGTGCTTCTGTACGCTGGCGCGTTTGTGGGTGTACATACAAACTGTAAATATGTATACGTGCTGATAGATCACATTTTTACATATATATATATATATATATATATATATATATACTTTCAAACACATATTCACTACTGCGAAGCGGTGTACACACACCAGCAGATACACACACACACACACACACACACACACACGTATATATCGTATTCTGCCTGATAAGTATTGTTATAGATATCAAATATTTAAATATTTATAGAATTCTATGCACCTATACAGCGATGTGTTTGCAGTTATATTGAAAAACACGACGTAGTGTCTTTGTAGTCATATTAAGAAACACGGCACATATATATATATATATATATATATATATATATATATATAGACAGAGATAGAGAGGCAGAGAGAGAAAGAGATAGATAGATGAAGTATACTATATTATAAATATGCACACATATATACAGACAGTATATATAAATGGATATACATCAAGAAAGAGAGACGCTCATACACACAAATACATGCAACGCAAGTATACACACACTGCACATTCGCACACACTGCACATACACACACTTCCCACACACGCTGGCCACACACACTGCTCACACGCACATACACACACAGGCTGGTAGATGCTAGAGGTTTTGAGGACATATTTGGTGATTTAATAAAACACCTGTAATCTACAAAAAAAACAAGGCAATTATATTTTGATAGAAATCTGTGCAAAGGTTTCGAGAATATTTCTTAGAAAATTATTCTATAAATCCTCCATCAGATTCGATGACTCTTTCAATGCGCAAATGGAACCATTGACATATTTTCATCAAATGGCCTTTATTTATTCTAATATTGCCTCCAGTGAAACTATGCTATTATGATAATGTCAATTAGTTGATTTTCCATGTATGTGACCCCAATCACATTGCATTGTCCCCTCTATGTTAGCCCGCATGGGTAATAAGAAATCAGATCCTGATAAACCATGTGAGGCGTTCCAATGAAAATTTTTCCCAACAAATCTTGTTTGAATTACAATTCAGTACGTTAAAAATATTCTGCAGTTTATCTCTGGTAGATTAGTACCCACTTGCTCTCTTTCTCCCCTCTCTCTCTCTCTCTCGATGAAAAATGGTAGAAGATTAAATAGGGAAGATGAACGAGGACAAAGATTAAAGAAAAACTAGAACACCAAATATTGTAAAAAAAAATCGTTAATGCAATATCTTTTGATCCTATTCATTGTTTATAATTTACAAATAAATATTTTTTCTTCTTCGTGTCTCGCTGGAGAATTATTATTCATCAATAACAATTTTACACTAAGTTAATAGCAAACAGTCAATGGTTTTTTTTTTACAGAGATATATCCAAGCAGAGAGATCAAGAAAGACAGGGAGAGAAATAGAGAGGGGGAACCAGAGGAGCCACTAGACTGACGGAAAGACAAAGAGGCGATGTGTCAGACGTCTGAGAGAGAGAGAGTAAAAGAACGTGGAAGCTGGAACCAGGAAATTTTGTTTCATATAGATGCTATCACTTTCCGACTGTCTTACATAATATATAATTCAATAATTTGTTTTACTTACTTTTAGTTTTCATCTCTAATGAATTACAAATAGTTTACGTACGTACAAGTGTGTGTGTGTGTGTGTGTGTGTGTGTGTGTGTGTGTGTGTGTATACACACACACATACATGCGCATACATATGGGAACATAATTATTCGTAACTAAATGAAATAAAAAATTTCCCAGATGATCCGTTACGGTGGAGCATCTGAATGCGCTTGGAATAGCTATTTAAAGGGCTGCGAATTGCAATGTTATTGAAATACCCTTATAAACTACAATTTAAACTAATGTTTATCGATATCTCTCAGTGGCGGACTGGGTCTTAAAATATCGGTTGCCAGGAGATTAAGGGGGTCCTCCCACAACTACAAGGGGGCACACCTGCAAATATATATATGTATGTATGTGTACAGTACTTTATTGGACGAGAAATGTTTTCATAGACTTCTTCAGAGTCTTCAGTATCATCCATTGTGATAACACTCATGTCTGTGTGTGCGTGTGTTTGTGTGTGTGTGTGAGTACGTGTGTTTGTGTGTGAATGACGGATATTTGTGTGTGTATCTATATGTATACTACATACATGTGTATGTGTGTGTGTGTATGATGAGGGAATATCTGTGTGTGTATGCGTGAATGATGTGAATAAACATCGCTACTTGTTATCTTTTCGAGTTGTTAAAATTTCGAAAGAACCCGCTCTGTTTTCTTGACGAAGTCTTGGTTCAAGTGTTTCTTTTTCCTTTGGAACATTTTGTGGTTAATTACCTGAGTGTAATTGTGGTTAATTACCTGAAGTAGATGAAGATGTGGAGTACCAAGCTTACTTCGAAGCATTCAAGAATACGTCTGCACCAATTCCTCACACATATACACACACCCACTCGTACATACACACATAAACATACAAATGCGCCTAAACTCACCAACAAAAACTGGAGCAAGCAATACATTAACGCTCTTCGATATATATTCATGCGTATGATATGAGCGTAGATGAGAACAGGTATTAGTGATCGGTTAATAAGATTGTTTCATGTTCTTGATATTCCGGTTTCTATCCTACTGCCCTGCATTATCAGGAATTGCATCACACATGGCCTTACACGGATATAATACGTGTAATTGGATTTTTGGCAGACACACATTCTGCTGAAACAGTCAGATGGAATGTAGTAGTAATTCGAAGAAAGAGCATCACGTGTATGCGGTGCGATTATTATAGTCCGCAGCTATGTTGCGGGTAGATGTATGTGCGTAAACCTCAGCCGCTCGGCACACGGATTTAAAGGAACTAATTCTGTCAATTCATGAACATTCATCGGGTTACATGACAGAGTCTATCGTATGTGTGTGTGCGCACGTGCATGCTTGTATGGGTATGTGTGTGTGTAGGTAAAAGCGCGTGCCTATGTATGGTGTGTTTGTCAGTTTTTGTGTGTATCGATATATATATATATATATATATATATATATATATATACTCTTACTCTTTTACTTGTTTCAGTCATTTGACTGCGGTCATACTGGAGTACCGCCTTTAGTCGAATCAAATCGACCCCAGGACTTATTCTTTGTAAGCCTAGTACTAATTCTATCGGGTCACCTTTTGCCGAACCGCTAAGTTACGGGGACGTGAACACACCAGCATCGGTTGTCAAACGATGCTGGGGGGGAGGGGACAAACACAGACACACAAACACATACATATATATATACATATATACGACGAACTTCTTCCAGTTTCCGTCTACCAAATCCACTCACAAGGCTTTGGTCGGCCCGAGGCTATAGTAGAAGACACTTGCCCAAGGTGCCACGCAGTGGGACTGAACCCGGAACCATGTGGTTGGTAAGCAAGCTACTTACCACACAGCCACTCCTGCGCCTATACTGTATATATACATATATATACTGTATATATGTATGTATGTATTTCATTATTCAGTTTCATTCGAAGAATTGTTGCCAATAGAGGAAGTTTCGGCTTCCAGCTTCGCTCCAAGGCTCCCACATTGGAATTTCAACAACATCAACAGGGTATCTTTGTATTCATGTATGTATATTGATACATAGAAATATATGTATGTACTCGTATATATGTGTGTGCACACATTCCTATCACAAGAATGGCGGTATTGACATTAAACTACAGCAATTCTTTCAGTGAGAGACGTGTCAGGTAAGTCGTTTAAAATGTGTTAAAACATAAAAGCAGCAATATAAACAATGATTATATTATAAGCATATTACTTTGCACACCTACATTTGTCATCTCATCAGGATCGTATGAATAATAAATATACATACATATATATATATATATGTATGTATATATATATAATCTCTTAATAGTCTCAACGTTAATGAACCAATAACTTTTCCCCTTTGAAACGTTCCACCTCAAATAGCAGCTTTTTTTTTCGTAAACTCTATTGTGCGAGTTGTCTTTCCATAATACAAAAGAAATTATGAGATCTCAAAGATATTTAACTGCTGTTTCTTGCTGTTTGAGCAACGATGTAATGCTTGCAACTGCGAGATACTTTCGAGTTCTGCCAGTTCATAAAACATCTATTCCACAGTGCAGTACTTTGTCTGATCAAGTAAAGGCGCATGGATAGATTATGCGGCTCCGAATCTTAAGGTTGTGAGTTCGATACGTGGTGGCTTCTTCTGTCCTTGAGTAAGACACTTTATTTCACTCTGCTCCGGTCCATTCAGCTGGCTAAAATGAGTTGTACCTGTAATTCAAAGTACCGACATTGTCATATTCTATGTTACGCTGAATATCTCTGAGAATTATTTTGAGGACACGCGTGTCAGCTGAGTGTTAAGCTCCTTGCACGTTAATTCCAACAGCAGGCTGTTGCGTTGATCAGATCAATTCGAACCCGCATCGTCATAACTGACGGGCTTCCAGTTAATTCTGAACCAACGACACCCTCTTACCACTTACAAGTTCACTCGTTGACTTATTGGTTTCATCTCCTCTTATTTATGTTAATAAGACACATACAATTTTTCTTTGTATCTCGATAACAATTATTACATTAGTATTGCCTGTATATATGTGACTGTGATACAGTTTGTGTTCCATACATTTTTCTTGATGACCTGTTCTGTTAGTTTATATTTGCGGTGCATTCAGTTCATGCAATACATTTTACGTTAGTTTGTTTTTACTAACTGTAAGTGTAATGTCTGTTTTACGTCCTCATTCTGTTGAATGCGGTTTATATTTGATGAGTGTGGTAGGTAATGTCGTTTTATCTACTTATTGTGTTCAATGCATATCTGTATTCTCTCTAAGTTTGGTCTACTAAATTATTTGTATATCAGCTATTGACAATTGTTTGTTTTATTTTCTATAAATTTTTGTGGTGAGACATCAAAAGAATTTTCTAGATACAGATTTTTTCATTCTTTATTTATATTTTTTGCCTAACTTTTATATATTTGTCTACGTTGAATACTGCCATGCATCTATAGAATTATTTTGATGTCATTAGTGCAGAAAGGAGCGATATATTTGCTGTTTTTACCGCTATATTTCCAAAATCATTGACTTATGAAGCGGGCTGACTCTGTTATATAAACTACGTTTCATATTAAATTGGGAGATAGAAATTTCTCCCGAATTTCCCCAACGCATATTCCTATCTTTCAATATGTCTGTAAACATGAGAATGTCTTCGACATGACAGCAGTAAATTGTGCGAATGTAGTTTAATATGATACGACATACAGGCGTCGACTAAACACAATGTTAAAACTGTTGCTTCGAATGGTGTGCATTTGCTTATTACACCCGAATGAATTCTTAAATAAATTACTCAGTGCAATACTCAGCTGCGACTTGCCATAAGCAAATCGATATTATTTTTACAAGATATTTTCTAGGTTGCTTCGTGGGTTCGACGACATAGTAGTCGAATACGACGTATGAGCGTTGAACTTTTGCTTGAAGGACCTGCACAAATTATTTGTTTATAGTGATCAAATGCTCGTGCCACACATTGGCACACCCACTCCGTCCTATCGACGTTGTCTGGTACTATGGTCGACGATATCAAGTGAGGTCCACCAACGCGCAGTACTGTTGGCCCGGCGCCAAAATTTGAAGCCATTATCATTATGAATATTTAGCATCAAACGAAAATCCACGCTGAAACATCCCTGACAAGCGTTTTCGAAATTACCCTTTCATTTGCCGTTTTCAGCTGCTTAAAACTTAACCATTATCTTGCGGATGTATCAGGTTTTCCGTTGAAAAATATTTACCGCTTCTAATTACGAAATGGGTTCCATAATACTTTCTAACGTTGCATTTTGTTTCATAAGAAGACCGACACACACCCTGCGATCTCCCAATTAACCGGGAGGATGGACTCGTTTGACGATGATGATGATGATGATGGTGATGGTGGTGGTGGTGATGATGATGATGGTGATGGTGGTGGTGGTGATGATGATGATGTTATTTATCTCCTCAAATATTTTGTGGGACTTGGCACTGGCTGTTCTAGCGCAATGTTGTTGTTTGTATTTACACTACGGCTCTTGCTTGTTTGTGTATGTTTGTATACACATATATATGCATACAAATGTACACACACAAACTCAAACATACACACACAAACACACATACACATATGTATGTACGCATATGCATACACATATAAACATGCATACATACATACGTATAAAAATATCTACACACGCAAATATCTGTCACGTTCAAGACTCGATGACTTCGGGATGTATAAAAAAAAGAAACAATACAAAGACACGCACACAAACACACACAAATACACACGCACACACAAACACGCGAACACACATACACGCACACAAAACACGCACTCACACAATTAAACACGCACATACACATGCATATGCACAAATATATTTGTTTATGCACCGTAGATATGTGTTCGTATATTTATGCTTATATTAATACATACATATATATGTATATATTGTATTTGTGTATATACATAAGTATATACATATATAGATACATATGTATATACATAAGTATATACATATATATATATATATATATATATATATATATATATATATATATATACATGTATATAATCATTTTTGTATGCATATATATACATACATATATATATATATATATATACAGATGTCTCTATACATGTATATAATCATCTATGTATGCATATATATACATATATATATATATATATATACATATACAGATGTCTCTATACATGTATATAATCATCTATGTATGCATATATATACATACATATATATATATATACATATATATATACATATATATATATATATATATATATATATATATATATATATATATATATATATACACAGATGTCTCTATACATAAATATAAATGCATACACACTCATATACATGCATAAATGCATGTATATTTTCATTCATTCATTTCTTCTTTCGCTTTTATTCCGCTATTCTTCAATTCTTTTCGGGTTTCTTTTGATTTTTTTTCCTCCTTAAGTCATCATGCTTCGAACATGACAAATGAAAGGACATTATTTTTACCAAACTCTGTGACTTACAACTGATCCGAGAATAAATTCTAGCTTCCAGTTAAGCGTTGGAGGCTCTTCTGCTGGTGCTCTTGTGTTTTTTTCACGTCCATATTCTAAATGTATTTGTATATGTTTTGCTCTGTGACTGCATAGAAATGGAGGTCTTAGCTTTTACTTTGCAAGCAGAGACGGCGCTACGTGCTGCCAACAGCGAACGCAACACGAACGAAATGTAAAATGGCGAGATTTGCTACTCGTTTAAAACTAATGAAAAGTGTTCATTTCGCTTGAGCGATTACTTCAGTAATTGAAACCGCTTAAATACTGATGATGATGGTGGTGGTGGTGGTGTCGATGTTGATGATGATGTTGTTGTTTGTGGTGGTGGTGGTGGCGATGATGATGATCTTTTGGTGGTGGTAGTGGTGGTGGCGATGATGATGATGTTTTTGGTGGTGGTGATGGCGATGATGATGAATGTGATGATGATGGTAGTGATGGTGGTCGCGACGATGATCATGGTAGTGGTGGTGGTGCTGCTGATGATGATAATGATGATGATTATGGCGATGACAACCGTGATGATAATCATGATGAAGGGGAAGATTTTCGTCTTCTTTTGATATTCTTTTACTTGTTTCAGTCATTTTCACCGCATCCATGCTGGGCCTCGGCTGAATTTGAACTCAGAGCCCAAGGACTGAGGCGATGCCACTAAACAGTTTGGGCGACGCACTAACGATCCTACCAGCTCGCTGCATTCGTAACAAGGATAATAACACCTTCAACCATAGGCACAAGGCCTCATATTTTTTGGGAAGGGACTAGTCGATTATATCGACCCCAGTGTTTCTCTAGTACTTAATTTATCGATCCCGAAAAGATGAAAGGTAAAGTCGACCTCGGCGGAATTTGAACTCAGAACGTTGCGACGGTCGAAATACCTCTAATGGTAATAAAAGCGACGCCGACGACAACAACAACAATAATAATAATAATAATTATTATTATTATTATAATTATAGTGATATATAACAAGGACGATGATAATGACAGTAACAATAACAGCAGGAAAAAGAACAACTGCAACAATGTGATAGTAGAATTGGTAGTAGCAGTAGTAGGCGCAGCAGAAGCAGTAGTAGCATTGGCAGTGGCGATAATAGTAGTAGTAGATGTTGTTGTTGTAACAGTAACGTGGAGAAGAAGAAGAAGATAGAGAAAAAGAAGAGGAATGAGAAGGAAGATGAGGGGAGGAGGTGCAGAAGAAGAAGAAGGAAGAAAGAAAAGAATAAAGAAGGAAAGAAAAGAAGAAAGAAGGAAGGAAAAGAAGGAAAGAAAAGAAGAAAGAAGGAAGGAAAAGTAGAAAGAAAAGAAGAAAGAGCGAAAGATGAGAAGAAGAAAAAAAGAAGAAAGAGAAGATGTGGGGTGTTTATGATTGCATATGTATGTGTGTGTGTGTGTGTGCCTCTTTTCTTGCGTGAGTTTTTTTTCTCTGGGTGCATAACGTGTGAGTAAAGTTGTTTTATGATAGCTGAAAATAGTGTGAAATGTCGTGTGTCTTGTATAAAAGTGAACTGCGTATATTCAAGCAATATGCATGTTGTCTGCATATATAGATGTGTGTGTGTTTGCGACTCTGTGTGTTTGCGACTCTGTGTGTGTGTGCGAGTATGCGTGTGTGCATGAGAATATATACATATGTATAAATAATATAAATATATACACAAAAATACCTAAACGCTCACTCACGTAGGTACATATATATATATATATATATATATATATATATATATAATGTGTGTATGTGTGTGTAATTTCGCCTGAAAACAAACTGATGTCATATTCCCTTACAACTCCCAGAAAAAGAAAAAAAACGTGCCCGACAGCATGCAAATTAATTATATGTATATATATATATATATATATATATATATATATATATATATATATATATTCTTTTTAATTAATCTGATGTTAAAGTGCTAAAGCTCCAATATAATCCTATAAATTGATTGGATGATTGAGAAGCAGTAAGAAAAGCGGAGGGGAAAAGATCTTCTGCGTTAAGATCACGTAAGGAATTCAATCCTGAATTGAGGTTATTTCAGACAATTTTTGCAAGAGTTATGCTGCAATGACATACATACAGATGGATCTTTTCTTGAACGAGTGCGGGGGGGGGGTTGAAAGTTGGTGTGCTCGTGTGTGTGTGTGTGTGTGTGTGCTTGTGTGAAGTTTTGCATGCATCTTTCTGTATGGGTTTTTGTGTGCGTGTGCGGAAACAAATGAATTGTCAGTGTATATATGTATAAGAATGTACATGTATTTCTATATCTAGGAACCATGTGGTTGGTAAGCAAGCCATTTGCCACGCAGCAACTCCTGCGCCTTGATGGTTATATATATATATATATATATATATATATATATATATATATATATATATAAAGGTATATATATACATATATATATGTGCATATTATTATATCTCCTCATATAAATAGGCACACACATTCATATATATTTGGAAACATATGCACATGAATATGTATACAGACATATATGTGTGTCTATAAATATATATACACAGAGAAAGAGAGAGAGAGTGAATAAGAAAGAGACACAAATACAAAAATATATATGAGTATGTGTGCCGGTGTGTATACATAAAATGTTGCCAACAAAAGCTCGATTCTACGCAGTTTGATGCAACACATTTTATGGATTTTGTTAGAAATATAGCCAAAAATAATGAAATTAGAAAGAAAATGTCTCTATTCCAAATGACGAACATTATTCTGAATCAAGCCCTGCATGTATGTGTATACATTCATATATATATATATATATATATATATATATATATATATATATATATATATAGGCACACATATATATGTACATGCGTGTGTGTCTGTGTGTATAGATGTGTGAGAATAAGTATATACATCGAGATATGCGTAATTATATATGCGTAATTTGATATAAATATGGTATTTCATACAGTTGTATGTGACTCTGTTATAATATAGTTTTATGTACGCACGAACACACACACACACACACACATATGTATATAATTTGTAATCTATATACACATATTTATATTAGTATTTATATGAAGCTGTGTTAAGAATTTTTATTCCGTTTATGTGTGTTGCATGACTCCATCGATATTTATTTTCTAAAAAAATTTGATATCGTTTCTTTATCTGAGGTCATGTGATAGGCATAAAACTGTAGACGAAATGGTAAAAGGCATATTTATCATTGTAGAGAGATGTGATAAGCAACGAGGGTCGATAATATCTGACAAATTACTAGAAGATATGGCCTTGGATAGTGAACGGGCGTGGTACCATTTATGAAGTACGCTTTTCCAGATTTCGTTTCTTTGAAGAGATTTCCACTCGTGGTCAAGAGTAGGCAAAATTTTGATGCCCGTCATCTGTGGTGACCTTTGGCGAGTACGTCACTGTGTGCGTCGATTGGCCCCAGAATTAAGCAATATATACAAGAGGGATTTGAGTAACAGTTATAAGGTTACCGAGGAAATTCTAGGCGTCAACCGGAGAGAACCGAACGGTAAACTTCAGATATATCCTGAAAATCCTAAACGCATAGTGCAAGTGAGAAACACTAACGATTCGACATAATTCAGTGCGACATTACACTGATTCCATTGTAACCCGATAAGCCTTTGCTATACCTACATCTATTTAGAGTCAGTATCAATTTGTGGCCTTTTTTAACAGAACTAATGTGGTGGTTGAAAAGACAACGCTTTCGTCTACTCGGAATGAATATCAAATATCGCCAATAAATTGTTATGTAATTTCTGACGATTTGACAACAGAACCATATAGAAGTTTTTAAATTATGTAACTCCAATATTTTAATTGTTAATGAAACGAGAGTAAGATGATGCCATTATATACAAACACACCTTCTGTTTTAGTAGCTATATGTATGTATGCGTGTATGCGCGCGTGCGTGTTATGTATATATACATACATATATATATTTATATATGTATATATATAAATATGTATGTATATATATATATATATGTATGTATATATATATATATGTATATATATATATATATATATATATACAGATACACACATGTATATATGTATGTATGTATATATATATGGATGTATTCATATATATATACAGATACACACATGTATATATGTATATATATATACATATATATATATATATATACACACATCTATCTACCTATATTTATATATATATCTATGCATGTTTGTATATGTGCACGTATATAAAGATATATATACATACACATATACATACGAATGCATGTATTTAAAATATAGATAGATAGATATAAATATTTAAGATATTTAGGAGGTGTGTGGAGTATAGAGAGACATGCTTCTACAGTTGTGTGTATGTGTGTGTGCATATTTGTGCGCATGCGTGTGTTTGTGTGTAAGATTGTGTAAGTGTGGGCATTGAAATGAAATCTGCATCAGTCACGAAAATCGTTAACCTTACAATTCACATTTCCGGTTGAACTGGTTATAGGAATCTCTAACTAAAACCAAATTAACTATGAACAACATCGATAATCACTAAAAATGAAACCGTCTTCAGCAACGACAGGAACACCAATAGCAAGTGCTGTAATTCTTTTACCTTTTATGTTCTTTTTTTTTATTTTTCGTTTCAGTTATGAAGCTACGGCCATGCTGGGCCAACATCGCCTTCCAGAATTTCAGTCGAATGAATTGACTCCATTAAACTTGGTCTGTTTTGCTGAGCCAGTAAGTTACGAGGACGTAAACGCACGAAAGGCAGTTATCAAACAGTGGTGGGACACACACAGACGTATCCACACACATACACACACACACACGTATGCACACACTTACACACACACATCTATGCATATATGAAGACGGCGAGCTGGCAGAAACGTTAGCACGCCGGGCGAAATGCTTAGCGGTATTTCGTCTGCCGCTACGTTCTGAGTTCAAATTCCGTGGAGGTCGACTTTGCCTTTCAACCTTTCGGGATCGATTAAATAAGTACCAGTTACGCACTGGGGTCGGTATAATCGACTTAATCCGTTTGTCTGTCCTTGTTTGTCCCCTCTGTGTGTAGCCCCTTGTGGGTAGTAAAGAAATAACATCTATGCATATATATATATATATATATATATATACATGCCACGGGATTATTTCAGTTTCCATCTACCAAATACACTGAAAATTCTGTAGTCGGTGCCAGGCTTTATTAAAAAGCAAGTTTCTTACCACACAGCCACGCCTGCACTCATATATATATATATATATATATATATATATATATATATATATATATATATATATATATATATATACACACTTCAAATTTATAGAACGAAAAGAAGGGATACAAAGGAAGGAACAACAATCAGGTGTATTAGCTTAACGATCGGGAACAATTGAAACGTCGTTGACGTTTCGATCTTACGTTCTTCTCGGCTCCATTCTCTCTTCCTCTCTCTGTTTGTATGTATATATATATATATATATATGTGTGTGTGTGTGGTGTGTATGTTTGCGTGGTCTGTGTTTGTCCCCCTCAATATCCTTGACAACCGACGCAGGTGCGTTTACATCTCCGTAACCTAGCGGTTTGGCAATAGAGAACGATAGAATAAGTACTAGGCTTACAAAGAATAAGTCCCGGGATCGATTTGCTCGACTAAAGGTGGTGCTCCAGCATGGCCACAGTCAAATGACTGAAACAATTAAATGAGAGTAAAGTGAGTATATATATATATATGTGTGTGTGTGAGTGTGTGTGTGTGTGTGGATATATATATATAGAGAGAGAGAGAGAGTTTTACTCCTTTCTCCACCCCCCTGTTATTCTTCCATCAGGTTACCATATCTGTTTCCACCTCCCCACCTTCCCTTTCTCCCACCCCCATTTCTTCACCTCCATCAATCCCCCTCGCTTCGTACCTTTCCCTTTTCCCTTATTTTTCTGACTTTCTTTCTTTCCTTCATTATTTCATAACCAAATCTATTTTCTTTTCATTTTACCATGTCTGTTTCCAATAATTATTTCATCGAAAACTGCTAAACACACGTCACACACACACACACACACACACACACACACATAATCATTCCCCACCCTCTACTAGCACACACACACATTTACATACAGGCGAACCAACACATTCATGCGTCTGTTCAGATAATATGATATAGATTTGTGTAATTGTGTTTGTATGTGTGGCGATGTATCTAGGCCTCTTGATTGTGAATACTCTCAGTCTTGCATTAGCAGACCAATCGTTTCGTAATTTATATCTATGTTGCAAGATTTGACAGACTTTCACGCGTACATACAGATGTAGCTTATATATATATATATATATATATATATATATATATATATATATATATATATATATATATATAAACGAGGGTGTCTATATGTGAGCCCACACGCGTACGTTTCTGTCTGTGTATTTCTGTATTCTACGTACACACACATACATATGCACATATGTATACATACATACAGGAGTTACGGAATCGAGTAGATCAGATCCAAAATAAGTGTTTACCGCAGGGTACTCTTCACATATATATGTGTGTATGTATGCGTATGAACAGACGAATTGAAATATACGAATTAGTCCAACAAATTACATATATACAAATACATACATTTGTATTCATACCGGCACACGTGTATATACACTTCTCTATTTCCACATCTCCCCACTCTCTTAGTATATGTGCGAGTATATATATATATATATATATATATATATATATATATATATATAGGGAGAGAGAGAGAGAGAGAGATGCAGTTTTCTCTCTGTTTGTGTACGTGGGTGTGTGTGTATTTAATAGTATAGTAAATTAGATGGAATAGATGTTTCAAAATAACTTGTGGAATTCCAAAACAGCGTATGATGTAAACTACCTAACTGTGCTAAACACTACACAAAAGTTACACATACACACACACAGACACACACACACACACACACACACACACACACATATATAGGCGCAAGCGTGGCTCTGTGGTAAGACACTTGCTACCCAGACATATGGTTCCGGCTTCAGTCCCACTGCATGGCATCTTGGGCAAGTGTCTTGCCTCTGGGCGAAGAAAGACTTGTAAGTGGATATGGTAGACGGAAACTGTATGAAGCTTGTCGTATTAATAGTTATGTATATATTTATGTATGCGTGTTTTGTGTCTGTGTCTATCCCCCACCCATCACCTAACAACCGATGTTGGTGTGTTTACCTCCACCTAACGTAGCTGTTCGCAAGAACAAACCGAGAGAATAAGAACTAGGCTTAGAACAAGTAATATAGCTGAGGTCGATTTCCTCCTCAAAATTCCCGTTTATGCGTTGCTCCAGCATGGCCGCAGTCGCATACTTGAAAGAAATAGGAAAAAATGAATAAACAAAAATATCCATGGAACGGCGTGCAATTGTGCGCGTACAGTCCTTTCTTGGCAACCTCTTCACAGCCTCCCTGTAACTTTGTAAGTTTAGTAAAAGAAACGGCTATAATATGTACCAGATTTTTCTAAAAATTACTGAGGATAACTACAGCTCACTAAGGCGACGTCCCGAGGCAGCTGCAGTCCAATGACTGAAACATGTGAAAGATATGTATGTTTGCAACCGTGGTAAGAAGTTTAATTTTCCACCACCTAGTTCCCTGTTCAGTCCCCCTACGTGGCACCTTTGCCATCTGCTAGTTTTGTGAGGAGACATGACAGACGGAAACTTAAAGCAGCCCGCCGCATATATATATATATATATATATATATATATATATATATACACATATATATATTAAATTCAAATTACGAAAA
>NC_142954.1:25040258-25051014 GCF_046866305.1 Octopus bimaculoides
AAAAAAAAAAAAACATAGAATCGAAAGTCTGTGAAATCAGGAATTGGTAATCGGTTAAAAAGTAATTTTTCTCGCAAGATATTTCTCGAAAATATCAAAGAACAACGACTTATTTTTCTATTTTTGCCATTTTTCGCTGTAATAATGCGTGATTGTATTACACGACTTTCGTTGGTGGGGAAAAAAGAATCGAAAATGAGTAAAGTGATAGTAAAAAAGCAAGAAAACAGCGTTAAAATAATAAATACTGATATAAACGCAAAGAAAAACAAAAACAACAGAAACAAACATACAAACACACACACAGATGTTCATGCCTTTGTCAGTGTCTGCCTGCCTTTGTCTATATATATATATATATATATATATATATATATATATATATATATATATATATAAATACATTCGTACGCTTATATATTGATATATATATATAATATATATATGCGTCTGTGTATGTATATATGTGTATATATATATATATGCATGCATGTACTTCAAAACACACATATATATATATGCATACATACATTTCTATATTCTACATAGATATACACATATATGCATGTATATATATATATATACACAAATTTAAAAATATTATATATACATATGTATATAGACATATATAAAAACTACATATGCATATATATGCAAACGTATCTGCATGCATATATGTATGTGTGTGTAGATATATATACAAACATATTTATATGTGTATATTTATCCATATCATATGCATGTATATACATATACACTTATGCCTTTTCAAATATATGCTTATGTACATGTACGTGTGTATATGTATATATGCATACCAATGTATGTATTAGTGTGTGGTAGTATGTACACATGAATGTGTGAGTATATATAGAGTTGAGAAAGGTTGAAATAGAAATCGTGTATTGAAACATTTCACGCAATCGGGAAAAAACCTTGAACAGAATGACAATGAAAGCGTAAAGGGACGTATTGAGATCAACAATAAACACATGAACAAAAACAAAAACAACACCACCATCAATAATAGTAATAATAATAATAATAACAACAATAACAACAATAATAATAATAATCCTGTCTACTTTATGCAGAAGATCTGAAACCTGCGGAGTGTGGTTAAGTCGATTATATCAACCCCAGTACTCGACTCGTATTTAATTTATCGACGCCGAAAGGGTGAAATAATGATAATAATAATAATGTAGTACTTGTATGCTGTCAACTTAATGTGACAGTCCCATGAAGGGAATAATACTACTGTTCTCTAGACCTAGGAAGCTGCGCCGCTTCCTATCGGCCTTGACACATTTCCTGTGTCATTATGTTTACAAGGAAATGCGTGAAGGCCGACAGGAAGCGGTGCAGCTTCTTAGGTCTAAACAAAAGTAGTATTATTCCCTTCATGGGACTGTCACATTAAGTTGACAGCATACAACTACTTCTACGTATCACTACTGCATGAATCTCTCTGAAAGATTTAGAAATGTACTATTTCTAATAATAATAATAATAATAATAATAGAGCAAGCTCTGAGAAGAAACTGACTCGCCACAGAGTAGGATGTGCTCTGAGTAAGGAGAAAGTATAAATCACATTGTTAGTGAGTGCCGTAAGTTCGCACAACGTGAATAGAAAAGGAATCTATGCAAGGAAGTGTATATGTCTATATATATATATTTGATTGAGTGTACCTTTGCATCTTTGTAAAATGTATTACGTGTTGGCAATGTCTAGTTTCTGTCCCTGTCAAATAGCCAGCTTGATGTTATGTTAAACAAATTGGTTTTCTTCAAATACGCACATATATACACACATACATACATGCATATGTGCATACATACACACATACATATGTAAATATGTATGTATATATATATATATATATATATATATATATATATATATATGCGTAAATAAGCATATATAGATGCATACATAAATATGCATGTATACTTATATCTACGTATGTACATATATAGGTGTATACATATATATATTTATATTTACATATGCGTGTATATATATATATATATATATATATATACATACACAGAGAGAGAAGGAGAGAGACAACGAAAGAAAGTGAAAAAGAGAAGAGAGAAAATGCAAAAGTAATTCATTCGTATCTATACATGAATCAATAGCTAAATATAATTAGATAGATAGAGAGAGAGAGAGAGAGACAGACACGCATACATACAGACAAAGAGAGAGGCAGACATACAGATAGACAGACAGGCAAGTAGATGGATAGATAGCTAGCTAGATAGATAAATAGATAGATAGAGGCAAGGGAAAGAGAGTGAAAAGTAGCGTGTATAATGCCGGCTATACTTTTAACTTCTCACATGATAGTCGTTCCAATGAGAAATAACACCGTGAAATGGAAACGATGAGAAGCTCTAAACTTCCTTCCTGTGTAAACTCTATTTTTGAACAATGATGTGTGGAAATAGTCGCAGTAATGGCATAACTGGAGCTACGTCAAGTTCATGATTTGATTTTCTTTCGACAACACGATAGCATAAAATGGCGGAGATATACAGTCAGCGTTTAATAGTTGAGTAGTGTGTGCCATGTATTGTTGAGCATGTGTGTGTGTGTTTGTAGGGAGGTTCACATTTGTCTCTGTGTACTTATCATCCTAACTATTGATATAATATAGATATATATATATATATATATATATATATATATATATATTTATATATATAGTTGTATACACACGCACACACACATATATATATATATAAATACATCTAAACAAATATATACATACTCTTTTATATATATATATATATATATATATATATATATATATATATATATATATATATATAATATCGGTATGTGTGTTTGTGCATTATGTATGTATATATGCACGTATATATATGTATACATATTCATGTTTCTGTGTGCTTGTTACGTGTGTCTGTAAGCGCATGCGTATAACTCTATATGCCCATACGAGAGAATGACTCTTTGAAATATATTAAGATATGTTAAACCGAGAAGTAAAAACATTTTTAAACTGAGATATTTTTCAATATTTAGACTTTCCTTCATTTTGAAGCCATTGAATAAGAAAAGACTCACCGCGTATGAATATCCGCCCCACCTCACCTTTTCCCTTTGTCTCTCCTTTTTTTGTTGCTAGTACTGGTTGTTGTTGTTCGTATTGTAGTTGTTGTTTACATGTCAAACCACACATACCGGACCGAGGATCAAAAATCTTCTACTTCGTTAATGAAACAACTCATTCAAGATATTTCACTGATATCAATATCATGACCAACAATTAGCTAATTAGCAAATTCGACTTGAGGCAATTAGCTAATTAACATATTCACTGAAGGCAAATTATTAATGTCATAATTTCAATAGATATTTTTTCTAATTAAAATTAAGTATTTATTATTCACAAATTTTAAGTTAAAAAAATCTATAATACATTGATAAAAGATCAAGCAATGGTTTGGATATTTAATCTTAATACATTCCGGCAAATTCGAACGTGAATATGGTAACTGCTGCTAAAGGAGACAAGCGACAGAATCGTGAGCACGCCGGGCATATTGTCTGTATTTATGTACAGAGTTCAAATTCAGCCGTCGTCGAATTTGCCTTTTATCGTTTCGGAGTCGATAAAATAAATGCCAGTTGGGCACTGGGGTCGATATAACTGAATTACACCCCATCCGGAATTGCTGGCATTGTGGCAAAATTTAAAACCAAACATGCTAATTTTTGCTGCATTTTGTTGCATTTTCTATCTCTCAACTTCCTTGCATAGATTACTTCATTCAACTAGATTCTACATTTTGATTATGTATCATCATCGAACAATAAATAAAAAAATATTTTGTATGTAGTAAATATGTATATCTTGAATTTATCCTTTCATCTCTTTATGAACTCTTTTGATAACATACACGCAGCCACATCAACACCTTCTACTGACTATATATTCCCATTACAAGTTTCTCGATGCGAAAATTCCCCTGAATATCATGGTGACGTGAAACTCAGATTCGAGACGGTTATTCGTGTGAGTGAAGTACATACACGCATACACACACATGCACACACTCGTACGTATATATATGCATATATGTATATTTTTATACATATATGAAAAACATATATACATATGTATGCATATAAATCTATACATACATATATATACACACATATATATACGTATATATACATATATGTACAAGTGTGTGTGTGAATGTGTGTATGCATGTATACACGTATACATATATATTTATTTACATACGTGTATATACATGTATACACACACACACACATATATATATATATATATATATTCCTACACTTACACCTATGCACAAACATATACTAACACATACATACGTGATTATATATATATATATATATATATATATATATATATATATATATATAGGAGAGAAAGAGAAAGAGAGAGACATAAAGAAAGATGTGTGTTTTCCTTCACATAAGTGTACACGCGTAGACAAACACACACACGTACATTCTTTATTGATTCAAATTAAATCCTTTGTGTAAAGAAACAAAAACACTAAGATCACTCGAATGGAAACAAAAAAGCACACAAAACAAATAAGAAAAAAATTCTCCAAAGTCAAAAAAAAAATGAAAATAAAGTAGAATAATAAAGTGAACGAAAACTCAACAGCAACTGGAACAAACGAAGTAAATAGCTAACGAAATAAATTTTTTATTGCTGGAGGACTGAAATGAAGTGTGAGATGTTAACAATGGGGAAATTTGGAAGTGGAAGTACAGTGTACGGTTTGACATAGATGTATACAAGTTGATTTCTGTAATCGAAGTTCCTAGAGCCAAACTGCATCTGAGATAAGAGCCAATGAATATTGGATAGGTCACATGTATTGATTTCTATGTATTATATAATTTGGCTGCAGGAGAAATACACAGAATGCAGAAAACTATTCTTTTGTGGGGTAGACGGTTTTTTTCTCTACCATCTACAGGTTTGCCAAGGTGTATATGTATATCTATATATATGTTCGCTTGAATGTATGTATGGATGTATCTATTTATCTCTACGTGTGTATGTAAGTTTTTATGTATGTATATATGTATGTCTGTGTAAGTATGTATGCATATATACATACGTATCATATAGGTATGTATGTTTCTATATGTGTATATATACATATATGTATATGCACATATATATACATATATAGATAGATACACATATATATGTATATATACGTATATATATATGCATATATGTATACATACACATGCATATATATATATATGCATACATATCATATAGGTATGTATGTTTTCATATGTGTATGTATACATATATGTATAGGCACACATATATACACGCATATAAATTACATATACGCTCATATATATATATATATATGTGCATACCTCTGTCTGTGTGTGCGCATATGCATTTATATATGTATGTGTGTGAATGTGTTTATTTTGTCATACGTGTTAGTTGTGTGAAATTTCCAAGAGGCAGCCTATAATCCAGAACTGTGTGAAGAAGAAGAGAGAGGATCAACGAAGCGACAATCTGAATGTGTGAATATAATTGCAAGATTTTCGACATAAAATAACTGCACGAAAAGCGAAGTCAAAAGTACAGTTATTAAGTGAGCACTGAGGAAATGCAGTAAGAAATGTCTTTGATATTTTGAGCTTAAGTTCTTCTTCTGAAAGACGGAGAGAAAGTCACAGAGAAAAGAAACGAAAAAATTGAAAATAAGTGGAACATGCGTGTTAGTTTTCCTTATATCACTTTAAAAATTACCGAGCTTTTAGAGTTAGAAGTATTTAAGAGGGAATATTTTGGTAGAAGAGATGAGGAGGAAAGTGCGAAGAAAGTATGAAGGATTTGGGTTAATTCTTAAGATAAAAGACAAGGAATAAAGTTTCTTGTGTAATCCTTGATATTCACTTAGAATCCCGGAAGCAGTGTAGAATCCAACCGTTTTCGACGGTATCCCTTTTTTTTTCCTGATTTTGCTACCATGTGTGCTCTTAAAGTCATATATTTCCTTAGATCTGACGATTTCAAACGGAGTTATTTTTTTATTCTTGCTTTCAAATATACTCGTTTTTTTTCTCTCTTACTTCTTTCTATCTTGAGAATATTTTGATATTCAGTTTTATGTGTCAGCATATTCCTAGCATAAAATCGAACATCGCCATTACTGCGCCCTTCGATGTAGATATAGATTGAAGGCGTGACTTTTATAACACGAGAAAGACACACAAAAATCGTTATGCAAGTATTGCCATACTAAGTGTCTTCGTGGGTATACAATGCATGAGCGTATGGGCATTCAATCAAATTGCTTGAAACCTTCATCATGCAAAGCAATTTCAAATAGGGGAATCATAAGAGTTTACAAACAGTATTAACAACATAGAACACTCTAGAAAATGAATAATGAACAGTAGCGGAAAACATGTAACGCCACGTGATACAGCGCTTGTGACATACAACAAAGAACACATACACAAATCACTCAATATTGTATACTACATGGTCTAGATGCATTCTAATTACGGAATGGTTGAAAGCTTTATATAATCACCTCTAAAATAAAATATATGCATCAAACTTAACTACAAATTATTTGACACTAACACTGTTAGAATAGATATTAGAATTACAAATTTCATTATCGAGACTACACAAATCTCCAAACTACACAATATAGTTCACACAATTAAATTAATACAAAATTTCTATGTAAACTTAATGATATAAAGTTCATGGCCCAAAGTATTGTGTATGTGATTCGTATACGACACAGTCACATTTGTTGACAATGCGTTTACAATAAAGATACATATAAAACGAAACAAAACACAACAAGCAGCATTAGATACTACTTGCATATAAAATAGAATAATGCACAAAAATATAAATTCTTAATTATGCATGTTTTATCAATAGGACTCGTGGAATTGTGTAAAATGTCTTTCTATCAGATGCAAAGCGTTGAGACCGAGATTCTCTTGAGACGTTACTGTACCAGCGAATGATGGCGTTGGAAATTAAACATTTCAGATAAGGAAATACCTAAAATCTTAATATATATAAAACAGAGTGTGTGTGTGTGTGTGTGTGTGTGTGTGTGTGTGTGTGTGTGTGTGTGTATGTATGTGTGTGTGTGTGTGTGTGTGCGCGCTTGCGTGCGTGCGTGCGTGCGTGCGTGTGTGTGTGTGTGTGTGTGTGTGTTTGTTTATGTCTGTCTGTCTGTGTGCGAGCGCGTATTTTCCTTATAGATTGGAAAACTGAGTTGCCGATTTTGACGGTATGAGATATTAAAAGATTCAATAATCTTTCCGTTAACAAATAAAGTATATATTTTGCACCACAACTCTTTCTTCCTCCAAAAATAACCTCGAAAACGGGGTGGGGTCGCACAATTTTAAGTTCTTCAGCTAAGGGAGGCAACTCTGCCTGAACACTCTATGTGGGAATGAAAGTTAAAAAATATACCGTCAACTTTATTAGTATTATTTAGTATATAATTTTTTAATGTGAACTATGTTTGTCTGTACTTTGTTTAACCTATATAGCAGACCCATCACAAAGATTTTGTATGTTTTTTTCTTCCTAAAAATACTGTAAATCGGTGCTTATATTTTGATGAAAGGGTGTGTTTTGGCTGCTTTTTGACTCTATGGCAGAACACTAAGATGTGACAGAAAACACAGAATGTGCCACACAGCAGGTTTGAATCCGGGGCCATGCTGTTTCTAGGCAAACTACTTACCACAGAGCCACGCCTGAGCCCATATTGATATATGATTCATATATATTTGCATATATATAGTGATATTCCAAAACACTGGTTACCTCGGAACGTAGGGGTGAATTCTGGAAAGTAGGGTATATATTCCTTTTCACTCACTTCTACATTCTTACATAAATAAAGAGATACACATAGGAATATCACATGGGTACACATAAGTTCAGCAGAATCTCTGTGAGCGTCATCGTATATCTCTTATTGCCATCATATATATATGTATATATACATATATATACACACATATATATATTATACATATATATGTATATACATATATATATACACATATATATATACGGATATAAATACATATGTGTGTGTGTGTGTGTGTGTGTGTGTGTGTGTGTGTGTGTGCGTGCGTGCGTGCGTGTGTGTATATATATGTATATATATCTGTGTGTCTGTTGATACATATATTTTATATATATAAGTATATACATATATATATTTTTTTTTTTCGTATGTGTGTAATTATGTATATATGTAAGCATGTATATATATACACACATACATGCATAAAATGCGTGAACAGCAGCGTATATTATTGGTTGATTTCAAATGTTACGTTCAAGGTTAGTGTATATAAAAGATTTTTCCTTTTCCCATTGTCGAACGAAATGTACCGATTCACATTTTAACATATTTAAACTACATATTAATATTTAGTTTTCGATGTCTTCTTTCTGAAGAAAACAGAATATCAACGTTCATTTACATACATATACATGTGTGGAAATATACATATGTGTATGTGTAAGTGTGTGCGTAAATGTTAGTGTTATGTTTCAGAAATATTTCTGTCGAAGAATTCATGCATTAATGGTGGTGTCGGCCGGTGTAGACGTAGGAGTCAACAGCGGTTTCACGAAGAAAACCTGTTTCGCTGTCTGTGCTGTAAGTTCGTATTCAAGCCAAGATGGTGTTTATTGTCATTGATTCGAGAATCGATACCTATCAATACAAGGAATTGTTTTTCTCTCTCCCACTCTCTCTCTCTCTCTCTCTCTCTCTCACTCTCACTCTCTTTACCTACCTGTCTCTCTGTATATCATTCTATTCATCTATCGATCATTTGTTCTTTGTCTGTCTACCTATTAATCTCTTTATCTTTCTCTCTCTCTCTGTAAATATAGCTATATCTGTCTATCTTCGCTCTCTCTCTCTCTCTCTCTCTCTCTCTCTCTATCTATCTATCTATCTATCTATCTATCTATATAATACATTGTTTCCGTCATTAGACTGGGCCCATGCTAGTTCACCGCCTTTAGACGAACAAATGAACCCCAGGACTTATTCTTTGTAACCCTAGTACTTATTCTATCAGTCTCTTTGCCGAGCTACTAAGTTGCAGTAACGTAGATACTCGTACGAAAAGAAACCAATCCCAGTTGTCCAGCGCTGGGGAGGCAACCATTGACAGGTCGGATATAGACAATACACGGCACAAACAAATTCATTTGTAAGCTGCTGGTTGATTAGATGAATCTTGCCGAAGGTGCAGTACAAAGGGATTGAAACAGAAACCGCATGATTGCAAAGCAAACTCCTTATTTCCAGAGTCACGCCCGTGCCTATTCTTATATAATTAGGTATGTAAGCCTTTCATCCAATTTTAACTTTTCGTCGTATATCGCTGTCACACTCAACAAGTTTATATCACTTTAATTGCTCAACTCCACTTGTATTGTATTCAACATGTCTTTAGAATTTATTGTATTCTACATACACACTAAAGCTTTGTACTTAATAAGTAAAAGACTGTTGTTGTTGCTGCCGTTGTTCTTTTTTTCTTCTTCTTCACCTTCATCATCATCATCACCTTCTTTTTTCTTTTCTTCATCATCATCACCACCACCACAACCACCTTCTTCTTCTTTTCTTAATCATCATCACCACCACCACTACAACAACAACCACCTTCTTCTTTTTCTTCTTCTTCTTCTTCTTCTTCTTTTTCCCCTTCTTCTCATTATTATTATTATTATTATTATTATCATCATCATTACATCAGGTGTTCCGGCAGGAACAGGGGTAGATTACAGCAGTAACTGCCTTTATCTTCTAAGTCCCACAAGAGTAGCCAAATACCCCACCACCACCCCAGCGCACCAATGCCATTACCAAAGACACCGCAGCCAACCCCCGTCATCCCTTCATAAGAAGGAGATCAATAACATAAGTATAAAAACAAAAGACAAACTTCAAAAAACTTGTAGACTAAAGTCCGTGATGAAAGCTATAAACTATAGATGCAAACACAGCAATAAACAATGTACTTAACCCCGGTGTCAAACAAGTTCTGTAAGATCCAAACGATAGAAAATAATAAGGAAATCAATGATAGAATCGTTAATACGTAAAAGTGATCAGAACAATGTTTTTGTTATCGTGGATAAAGAGCGGTAGAATGCAATAGCAATGATGATGGTGATGATGATGATGATGATGATAATAATAATGATAATAATAAGAAGAATAAGAAGAAGAAGAAGAATCGTAGTCATTTGGCATGAAGTTATACAAAGAAATGAAATTTAAAATGTTTGGTTGAAAATAAATAATAGAAGGAAGAAATTAGAAGGAAAATTGATTGCTGTTTTTTTTTTCTCTTTTATTTTTAGGTAAAGGTTTTTCGAAATAGAGACGTTGGATGTTTTTTTTTTCTTTAATATTAATAATTTGATGAAAAATTAATTTATGTATATATGTGTGTGTGTGTGTGTGTTTGTGTGTGTGCATTTACTATTAAATTTAACTATCGTTTATCCAAATCTAGATATACACTCTCTTATACACATCTTAACATTAATCTTCTACTATTTATAGCAGGAGCCCTTGGTTTCTATCCTCCTGTACGCGAGGGCTTTGTCGCAACTAAAGCCATTCCCTATATATGCATACATGTAATTTTTTTCCGCAA
>NC_142954.1:25056514-25068244 GCF_046866305.1 Octopus bimaculoides
TGTGGATCTTTAGGGAAGAACTAGATTTAAAAATGTGTGTGTTTGTGTATCAGGTCAGGCTGGAGATGGGTACGATGACTTCTCTTTGCAAATATTGATAGGACACAGATAGTGTGTCAATAGAGAGCTAGAGGAGATGTCTTCCTGGGGCTACAAGCTACAGTAGCATCAACCCCTAAGCGTTAGTCACATTTAAGTGGCAAATATAGTTCACGATGTCATGCAACTACTGTTTGTACCTCGCTCAGAGATTTATTATCGCTTTTATATATATATATATATATATATATATATATATATATATATATATCTTCTATATATATATAAAAATGAGAATGTGTGTCTGTGTGTGAATCCCTAAAACTCCAGAACTACACAACCAATTTCATTCAAATTTTACACATGCCTTACTTAGGGTCCCGGTTGTGTTTTAGTCAAAAACAATCTAGCATAGTTCGAGCCCAGAGCAACATAATATCTCCTCCTCTATTTAAGTATTACGTGGCAAAAGTGAAACAAAAACACTCATGTCAAATACTTTCTCTTTAAAAATGAAACTTTACCACTATTTCAGTATCAAAACTGAAACAATCACATTTCGATACTGTAATTTTGGGGGGATTAATTTACACTGCGTACGAAAATACAGACATATTATCACGGTACGTTATTAAACACTCACAGATCTACGCATACATACCTGACGACTGACATGCGTGAAGTGTCAATACGAAATTTTATTTTCATTTCCTGTAAAACAATACTCTGTTCCATTACCGATTGATAATTATCGCAGCAGTTGCAAGGATGGCAGGTAAAATATAAAATTCTTTGTCTCTCTGCAATAATTATTGTGGCAATTACCGTTAAATTAGCAGTTCCATGCTGGTGCTATTTCGTTCATTTGCTTATATTTCATAAATTTACACAGCATACAAAAATACGGACGTAATATATATTTACAATCGCTTACAAAATAGAGATTAACGTACATTTTTTCTTTGTTCATAATTTTTTGTTTACAATATTGAAAAATATGCCTCCAAAGAAAAGACGTAATCCCTCCGGAAATACGTATAAAGCGAGGACGATTACAGAAAACAAAGGCGAGTGTCTCGACAGAGAGAGGAGATGAGACTTTCTCAATGTCAGCAGATGCATGCCGCTGCACGTCAGACTCGAGAGAGAAGGGAGATGAGATTTGCCCAATATCAGCTAAGGCATGCTGTAATACTTAATGCTGAATCATTAGAACAACGTCTAACGCCAGATTAGACAGAGGTCCAATACAATAGCTCTCAGAAATAGATCACATGCAAATTCGCTCTTCGCAACACCAGGAGCTGCTTTCAGATATGATCCATCCTATTCCTATAAAAATGATAATTCTGTACAAAATGGTGTGCTACGCTCAAATTGTCGTTTCTGCAAAGCTTTCAAATTTCCAAATGAAACTAATGGCATGTGCTGCTCGGGCGGTAAGGTAAGATTGCAAGCACTACCAGCTCCCTACCGTCTCCCATTGCAACCCATTTCTAGAATGTACCCATTTACCTAGAATATCTCCATTACACCTCCATTCATTTGACTGTCAACCATACGACGGGTCGTGTTAGACGTAGCGCTGACCGCCTCAAAGGAGAGTATTCCACTGAGCTTTTAGGTGGGTTAGAAAATTACATACCTTCACCCCACAATTTTCCATGATAGGTTAACACTTGGAATCCTCCGACCCTCCGATGTATTACATGTTGATTAGTCGGATTAGACCATCATTTACTCCACAAATGTTTTGTCGTCAATGCTGCACTTTCCCGATTCACTATACCATTTTAATCCCGAGCGACGCCGAGTGTTTCTGCTAGTATATATATATATATATATATATATATATATATATGAGAGAGAGAGAGAGATGACGGTTTTCTTACAAGTTATGTCTATCAAATGCACTCACAAAGCTTCTGTCACACCAACGTTATATTAGAAGACACTTGCCCAAGGTGCCGCCTAGAGAGCTCAACTACAACTCACGTAGTTACCAGGGAAACTTTTTAACCTGGTAACATCCCGCATTCAGCTTATTGCCAGTTTGTGATTCCATAGTTCCCAGCTAACGAAGGTGCTTCTACGTAGTCGCATGACCTGCTAGAAACAAACAATCTCACTTATACCATACCCCGACGTCTTATAAAAGTACACGTTAGATAATCTCGTGCTAGGATATTTCTTATAGGAATAGATGAGAAGGTCATGGTTAGGTCTGTACGATCAGCACTAACCTGGTCTTAACAATGAGAACTACAATTTTCATTTCGTTTGGTTATTATCTGAGACTCTCTCGTTTTGTTGCCAACCACTTCCACAATCTCGATTCTGTCTGTAATGTGATACCAAGTGGTGTCTTTAATGTTGTACGAAATTAGATACAACTCATCACATGTAATTTATTTTAATACGAAATTAATGAAATAAAACATAAAACGGACTGAAATAAAATAAGTTTAATATAAAAACTACCAAGACTGTATGTTTCCCAGCAGATCTTGTATATAATTATAGCAATGTATACGTTTGTAAGTGTATTGTGCTATGTGTGCATGTATGTATACATGTAACTATGTATGGATGCATGATATTATATATGCATGTAACTATGTATGTATGTTATGCTACGTATGCACATTTGTTAGCTAAGAATATATATTATGTTATACATACGTGTATGTGTATAATATGTTATGTATGTATGTGTCAAAGAGGCAAGATACAGTGAAGTGAGCTATGTTTATGTATGTATGTGAGCATGCATGTATATATATATATATATATATATATATATATATATATATATGTGTATGCATGCGTGCTTGCATGTGTATATGTATATAAGAGTATGTATGTATAAATGTATTTATGCATTTATGTATGTATGTATGTATGTATGTATGTATGTATGTATGTAAGGTTGTTGAGAGTGTGTTTCTGAAAATATCGAACCGAATTCTACTTGAACCATTTAACATTAAACAAGTCCAAACGAAAACAGACGCTGCAATACCGAACACAATGCGACCACAGCACAAGAGTCAGCGCCGCCCTACACCATTCATTTCACTACCCATACACCTTCCACAACACCCATTGGGCAATACACCTCATCACACAACTAAGGCAACAGAGAATAATAGCACAGCAAGGCCCTATACCTCACCACTGAACACAACATCCTCTGCATAACACATTACAACGGATCACAGCAAATCGCACAACATTTCATTCGTCTTCACGTTCGGTGTTCTAATTCAACCGAAGTCTGCATTACCTTTCGTCCTTTCCGGGTCGATAAAAGAATCAGTTGGTTACTGGGGTCGATGCAACCCACTTACTCTCTTCCCCAAAACTGCTGGTCTCGTGTCAAAATTAAGAAAAAGGCCACAAGCTGTCAGAATCATTAACAGGTCGGGCAAAATGTTTAGCGGCACACTGTCCGTCTTATGATCTAAGTTCAAATTCTGCCGACGTCGCCTTTGTATTTTATCCTTTCGAGGTCGATAAAAAAAAGCACCAGTTGAACACTGGGGGCTATTTAATTGACTTACTCCCTCCCTCAAAATTGCTGGCGTTGTGCCAAAATATTAAGTCAATAATCATTTCAACATTGATGGCAGTGAGTTGGTAAAATTGTGAGCACACCGGACAAAAAACTCAGCTACATTTCGTCCGTCTTAACATTCTTCAAAATCTGCCGAGCTTTCCTTTGTCTTCTATCATTTCGAGGTCGATACAATAGTACCAGTTGATAACTGGGGTGCATGTAATCGACTTAAGCCCTCTTCTGAAATTGCTGGCCTTGTTCCAAAATTTGAAACCAATATCTCACATATACATTATTACACCAGAACCACGCTTCACCACAGGACACCACACAACCATACACTACATCACGCCACATTCCAAAGCACATCACGTTACAACAACGCTATATTGAAATACCAGCTCACACCAAATACTGGAAAGTAGCAGAGGTCCACAGTAGACTTACTTGTAAATCTTATTCTTGTTTTATTTTAATCAAGTGTCCTTTCCCATTTGGCAATAACTTATCTGTTATTGGGCATTCTATCAAATATCAAGAGCCTATCAACGCCAGTTCCTTTCCCTGCAATACTTGATCTTAAACATTATCACGAAGTGTTTAGTCAAAGAGCCAAACACACGTGCCGAAATATAGAAATACACACGCACGCACGCATGCACACACACACACACACACAGAGAGAGAAATATACATATGAAGAGAAAGGAAATGGAAGAAAAATCTGACATTAAAAATAGAACGGAAAATTGAAAACTGATTAAAATTTATGTATGTATATCTATGAGTGTATATTTCTATATAAATACATCCTACACTCGTGGTAAGCACAAATATACGATTCCTTGACAGAGTAGATATTAGGAATGGCTTTGAGGTTGAGAGGTTCTCTTCGGAAACTTGTAAATTCGGGTTCGGTCCCACTGCGCGGTATATTTGGCAAATGTCTTGTACTATACTTACGGACTGACCAATGCCTTCTGAATGAATTTGGCCGATGGAAACGATATGGAACACAATCCTTTGTGTGTATAGATGTACTGAGACACAGACAGAAAGGCAGAAAGATAGATAGATACATATAAACATAGATAGATAGATAGATAGATAGATAAATAGAAACATAGATAGATAGTAAGATACCTTTCTTTATTAGCCACACAGGGCCGAGCACAGAGGGGACAAATACGATGTAGAGCTTTTCTTTTCGAAAGAAAAAAAGCAGAACATAGATAAAAAGGAGGAAACAATTCCGCTCAAAACGGATCGTGTGAAAAAAAAATTAAATAAATCCGATCAAAAAGGATCGTGTATCACAGAACAGAGTGAAAATATACAAAAACAGCAATATAGAGGGGAGAGTGTTGGAAGAACACGTCACCTGCTGAACTTGATTGGTACTTACTTTTATCGAGCCCTATATGATGAAAGATTAAGTCGATCGCGGTGGAATTTGAAGTGAAAACGTAAAATGCCGAAGAATATAGCAAAGCATATTGTCCAACGCGTTAATAGGTTTGCCATATCGAAAATCTGAAAGTAACGCAATTGCCGTGCTTTTGAGTAAATTATTACGTAGAAGTGATGTGTTTATGTGTGGAATTGGTTTCCTTTTATTTTATAGAGAATTCTCACCCACGCGTATCACACTTACTCCCATTATATAAAGGCAAATAAAATTAACAACCTGGGAACGAAACAACACTCGCTCGCACTTAAATACGCACACCCGCATTCCTACGTCTGCGCACACACACACACACACACACACACACACACACACACGGAACACTTCTGTGCCAAGTATGATACAATCTTCATTTCCAAAGCATCTCAGTCTGAAGATTCCCAAAACGGAAAGAAGCTGTTAATTGCTAAAACATTGAAATTGTCAGTTAATAAATATATTGACTTTTTATTCTGTACCTCATCTAACCTCGTATACCACATTCTCACCTCTCCATGTCGATTTACGTACGTTTGGGTGCGTGTATATGTATACATGTATCTACGCTTGTATGTATATCTGTTTTCTTTATCACGTTTGATTCAGATCTAATTTTGACCGTCCACCGGCTTAGAATGAAGGTTTTGAAGGCATGAATCTTTTGCTCTCATCCATAGGATATTAAGATCTTGCAGACGTTTATTGTTCAAGACATCGTGATCATTTGGAACGTATTAAGGCACTGCATTCCATCTACAAATATCTAAGTTCAAACATACTTTGCTCCAGACTGTTTGGAACGTATCACCTTGTTCCAATAATAACACTATCTTGGGTACTGAATTTGCGAATTTCATATCCATAGAACATAGAGATTTTCTCCTGCATTTTCTGGTCACGTTGCTGCCCAGATCAGCGTTGATTTCCAAAACAGAGCATATTTTTTCCTATGGCCCCACACAACAATGACTGACAGATTGTACTTCTCAGTATACATGCGGGTATATACGTATGCATGTATGTATAATAAAACGGTTAGTGTACTCTACATGTAAGATAGTAGACAACTGGACATGTGACCTATGAAGAGAAAAGTGCTTGCCTGTGTTTACTTATATTTTAGAAGGAATAAATAATTTATTAAAAGTGCTAAAACACAGAAAAATGAATAATGTCTATTATGGAAATCTCCAGTTATAAACTGACAGCTTACCAATTGGTTGTCGTCATATTCGATAAGAAATCAATGGAATTTATTTCCGTCTTATTTTCTTACACAGATAAAGGAGAAAGGTTACAATCCGTAAACTTTGCCAATTCGTCTAAGGTTGGCCGGAGAAAGGGTGAGAGTGAAAGATTATCAATCCCGGAGCTTAATGTGAAGGTTTTCAATATATTTGATGTCACAAGAGACACCCTGAGGCTAGCTGACTGTATCAAATTAGCTGAAAGATTAAATCTACCAGAGAGGAGTGTGTGCAGTCACTCTATCTCATGGCCTTCAGCACTTTCGCCCTCACACAGTATTTCGGCTACAAAATAATGTACAGTGTTATAATTTATACTTATCTAGGTGGCTGTGTGGTAAGAATATTGCTTCCCAACCACATGGTTACGGGTTCTATTATAGCTCCGCGCCAACCAAAGCCTTCGTAGCCTGAATCACGAAAGAAGCCCACCCGTCGTATACGTGTGACTGTGTGTGTGTATGTGTCTTTGATTCATTGCAGAAATCACTGAAAAAAAATCAGTAATATTTATTCCCACTTAACCGTGGATGTTTTCTTAGAGCAAACTTTATTGCGGTAGATAACAGGAGAGAAATTCTGATACTGGCTAATATAATTTTTTTTTTAATGAAAAACAGGGGAATGAGTGAAATTTAGGGGTAAGCTTTAACTTGACTGTTCTATTATCAGAGATTCTCCACTATGTTTCCATTTTGCATTCGTCTGTCTCCTTTGGCCAAATTTTAACAAAGAATCATTTAAGACATTTTCGTTTGTTCCATTTACATTTGACACTTTTGATTAATTCTTTGTTGATTCTGAGTTTATTCTCACCATTAATGGAATATTTACTCGACGTTCTCTCCACGATTCTTTTTCCTCTGTTCTTGGGAAACATCTACAGAAATTATTCATAAGAATCTTCCCAATATCCGCTTATTCGTTTTCAAACGCTCAACCATCACAATTTCAACATGAACATCAACATGTTTGAAAGTTCTGTGGAAGAAAATACAAAATAAATACGTATTGTATATTTTGCTTGATAGGCTCCACAATAACTGCTTCATTAAAAAGTGAGAGAATATTGAGTTAACAAGTTTTGGGAATTTACCATTTTGTAACTGGACCAAATAGAAATTTCAAAACAACCTCAGTGAAATCACCCTCAAGTTTTTTAATGAAGTAAGTCATATCTGATAATACAGTCCTAGATTTATATGGGGGTCTGTTGAAAAAATTCTGGTTTGGGGGAAAACAAAATAAAGAAGAATCAGGGCGAGCTCACCGGGCGAAATGCTTCGTCTGTCGTTACGTTCTCAGTTCGAATTTCGCCGAGGTCGACTTCGCCTTTCATCGTTTCGGTATCGATAAATTAAGTACCAGTTGCGTACTGAGGGGTCGATCTAATCGACTGTCCCCCTCCTCCAACGTTTCGGGCCTTGTGCCTAGAGTAGAAAAGAATTATGATATTTTCCAACATATTCCCCTCTTAGATTCACACACTTATTCTAGCGGTCCTTCAGTATTTCTAAGCCCTGTAACAGAACTCAAATGGTTGGGTCTCCAACCAGGCTTTTCACGACACCTGTAAAAGCTTGGAAGTTTTCAGCAGCCCTTTCTAATGCGTTGATATATGATACAGTATTAATGGCTAGGATGCATTTGCCTGTGGGCTTTGGGGGAAAACCTGGTGGTACAGAGCAACAGCAACTTTAAAACAAGAGATGTGAAGGTCATAGCTGGAACGCTTTCCATCATTGATTAACTAAGCCAGGCTTAAAAGTGGTAAAATAACGACATCAACAACAGTTAATTATTTAAAACAAAACTGAACAGAACTTACACTGACATATACGAAACACTCCGGTGCAAAACAACCTCCACAATTGTATTACGAATTATATTGTAAACGAGTGTGTTAAAGAAAAAAAGGGAAGGGAAATAAGTGGTAGTCAATTGTGGGGGTTGATTTAATCCAGAATAACCCTTCGTTAAATATAAACACCTGTGAGAAACGACTGCTAATATTTTTAGTAGAATATTTCTAAAACAACATTGATATATGCGATTTATCTTCTCCAAAGTATCTAATCTCTTTTCAAAAGTTCAACCTTCGCAATTTGACCACGAATATCCAAAGTTTAAAACGTGACAAATAATACAATTCCGATATTATTAGCACGTCTATTTATTGACACTCTTTTGCTTTTCTGTTTTATTTCAGGTTTTATTTTAGTTTTATTTTCTCCATTATTTCCATAGAATATTTCTCCATTTCGTGTTGGTTACCAAACTCAATGCAATCTGCTGCCGTTTGTATATTTATTTCTTCCTGGTTCCAGCATTGCATTACAAATATTAGAAGAGCATATGTTGAGTAGAATCATGATTCTGAGATGCTGGATTGATTTGTCAACGGACACACGATAGACTTGCTTTGCCTCACCACACTTTGTCACGTGATGTTATCTAATCGCACTGAAAGCTTTTTACATTTGTTTGTCCATTTATTTATATATTCATTCATTTATTTATTTATATTTCAAAAGGGACATCACGACCATTTCATAGTTACACTTACACTATCACCCAATCTGTCTTTCTGTCAGTTTTCCATCCCTCTCTGTCACCCTTTCTCCCTCACTTTATTTTTCTCTTTCTCTAAATGTGACTCTATCCTGTCGCCGATCTATATATCTCATCTTTCTACCCAGCAATCTGTCTATTTATTCATCTTCCTATTTATTTATCTATCTATCTATTTGATTACCATCCTGCCTATGTACCGATCCATATATCTATCTATCTATCTATCTATCTATCTATCTATCTATCTATCTATCTACATATGTATCTATCTAGCTAATGTGCATATATATATGTGCACATGTATATACATGTATATATGTTCATTTATCAATGTCTCCAACTATCTGTCTGTATATATATATATATATATATATATATATATATATATATATATATATATAAATATATATATATATATATATATATATATATATATATGAATATATGATCCTCTATCTGCATTTATGTCAAGTGTTTGATAATTTATTTCTGTATCCAGTTCTACATTAATTGCACAACACATCAAGAGTATGAAGTTTCTGAATTCAAACTGTACTTCTTCTCCCTCACTCATTCACTCATCCTTCCCTATCTCGCCTCTCTCTCTCTATCTCACACTTCCATCTGTCTCCTAAACTCTTTCACTGTTTAAACCTACTCATCTTCGTTTCTCAGATTCTCTCACTCATTCTCTCTATAATTTTCTACATAACCGTCTATTTTTTCCTACACATATACATACACATGCTTTCTCTCGCTATATGACTCTCTCTCTCCGTCTCTCACACACTCTTTCTCCCCTCTCTCTCTTTCTCTCTTTGTCTATCTCGCTGTCTCCCTTTGTCTCTCTCTCTCTTTATTTCTCTTTCTCCCTTTGTTTATCTACTCCCTTTTTCTCCCCCTCCCCCATTCTGTAACTTTCTCTGTGACTCATTTATTGTACGCCATTCTCACATTCACAATATCTCTCCACCAATTTTACATCGCTATCCATTTTCCATCATTACCTCATTCTTAGTACAACCGGAAAGACCGACTTCCGGGTGGTTTTCTGGTTACCACTAAATAATATTTACACATTTTTAAAGCTGCGAGCTGGCAGAGCAAGCCGAGCCAAATACATTTTATCCATTTGTACGTTCTGAGTTCAAATTCTGGGATCGATAGAATTGGTACCATTTCATCACTGGAATTAGTAAAACGTGGTTGAAACTAAATTAAAGTTATAATTTGTAGAAATTATAGTTTCAGAAATCTGGTAACCTTTATGTTTCGAAAATTATAAAGAGACGTTTAAAACGCGACCATGCATTAAATGGATATGTCGTATTCAGTGGGGGTAAAAGAGGTTTCCCTGCGTCTCCAAATATTATCCAGATATCTATCTATCTACCCCATCTCTCTCTCTCCCTGATTTTAACCCACATGGATCTAAGAAGTCCTTGTTTCTATAAAATCGGAAAGTTGAATTATAGAAAGGTTAATTTTACAGTGTCGTTGTTCATTTTATATATAGTTTTCCAAACTGGTATGGGTTAGACGACTTTACTGCTACTGCTGAGATTGAGAACATGACCGGTTTTTCAGTGTTTGCTGGCTTCGTGCCATCTGCCCATGTTTGTTTGTTAGTCGATCTCTGTTTTTACGTCGATCGCTTAAAAAAAAAAAACGATTTAACATTGAATTGAAGGATTTTGCAATATTCTGTGTACAGTACAAAATCTATAATTTTTTACTAGATGAAAGACGTCGCTGTTCTCCCCATTTAGCGTCGGGACTAGAAGCAACTGTCATTCCTTTTCTCCTGCAAGTATTTCACAAACACACATATACACAGAGAAACACACACAGAGAAACACACACAGAGAAACAAACACACATGCAGACATATGTACATATTTACAGACATGTACAGGCAAAGATGTATACATGTGGTAATCTAGTTTGATTTGGAAGGAGGAGAGTAAAACCATCTTGTGAGAACAACATGATTTAATTTCCAGATATTGATATATTTACCTGTGCGTTTGCGTCTACGTGTGAAAGAGAGGCTTACTAATAAACATTTGCCTACATAGAGGTGTTCATAAAAAACATATAAACTATTATTTTTATGTATATAATTCTATAAACTACATGAATGAAATAGTTTTAAATACAACGACATCAGTGTACCTGTAGAGGTGTGTGGTGTGGGTAACACTAACACGCACCTATACATACATATATATTTTTTTTTCATACGTGTGTCTATGTATACTCGCTAACATATACCTTCCCTTCTATATATATATATATATATATATATATATATATATATATATATATACATATATATATATATATATATATATATATATACATATATATATATATATATATATATATATACATATATATATATATATATATATATATATATATATATATATATATATATATATATATATATATATATATATATATACATATATATATATATACATATATATATACATATATATATATATACATATATATATACATATATATATATATATATATATATATATATATACATATATATATATATACATATATATATATATATATATACATATATATATATATATATATACATATAGATATATATATATATACATATAGATATATATATATATATACATATATATATACATATATATATATATATCTATATACATATACATATACATATATATATATATATATATATATCTATATACATATACATATATATATATATATATATATATATATATATATATATATATATATATATATATATATATATAGATATATATATATATATATATATATATATATATATATATATATATATATAT
>NC_142954.1:25071244-25086244 GCF_046866305.1 Octopus bimaculoides
TAAATATAATATATTTGTAAAACTAACATCTATGTGAGGTTCTCTTAAAATATATATAACTGTACATATTTGTCTATAAATGTACGTACATACATACGTACACCTCCATATATATATATATGTGTGTGTGTGTGTGTGTGTGTGTGTGTGTGTAGTGAAGTCGCGTGGCATCGTGGCTGAGACATTTGTCTCACGATCGTGAGTTCGATTCCCGGAAACGCGTTGTGTCTTTGAGCAAGACACTTTATTTCACGTTGCTCCAGTTCACTCACCTGGCAAAAATGAGTTGTACCTATATTTCAAAGGGCCAGCCTTATCAAAGTCTCTGTCATGCTGAAACTCCCTGAGAAATACGTTAAGAGAACACCTGTCTGTGGAATGCTCAGCCACTTTCACGTTAATTTCACAAGCAAGCTGCTCCGTTGATCGTATCAGCTGCGACTCTTGGAGGAATCGATGTCAGATGTGTCGAAACAATTGCTGTAGTTAATAATATATTCTTGTATATTCCATCTTCTGTCTTTCATTTGTTATATATATATTTATCTATATATATATAGAGAGAAATGTATGTATAAGAAAAATGGGAATAAAGTATTCCGGCAGATACCACGGAAGCACACAGTATAAAGAAATAGGGGTGAATTTCCAACAATCAGATTCCAGCAAATGCATGTAGAACACAAATCTTAGGTAATTCTTCATGTATGGCAGGCGTACAAAAAAAATCTTGTCTTTATTTTAGATTACACATTAACAATCCAGCAATTGTTTCAATTGCATTAACACACACACACACACACACACACGTATATATATATATATATATATATATATATATATATATATATATATATATATATATATATATATATATCTCTACATGATATTATTAAAATTAATAATAATATTTAGGAAAATTTGTCAACATAACATTATTAATGTAATCGATATTGAAATTCTAACTGTTTATTGAAATTTAAACTGAACATCTCAAAAAATTTTAACTGTTAAAAACTCTAAATGAAACGCCAAACCAAATTTAACTTCAGACATACATTCATTCAACCACTACCTACATATTTATACTGAGATAAATAAATGTGTATAGTTGTGTGTAGGTGTGTATCAAATAGCCTTGAGTGTAGAGTAGAAAAGCATATATGTTTATTTCAATCAGGTAAATAAAGATAAAACGAAGTTTTAGTCCGTGGGCTATGATTGTCATTTGCTTGGGAGACATCAGTTGATGTTAGATGTATAGAAATTCCGTTGTACATTTTATATGAGGGATTCCCTTCCTTAAAAATGATTCTTTAATCAAGTTAGTTAGTATGTCGACATTATGTTGGTCTTTTTTTATTTGCGATGCAATTAAAAATGACAAGTGATATAGTCTTTCCTTGTCATCAATGATTGCTGGAATTTTGATGCATTCACAGATGTGTGTGTTCTTTCTAATAATATCTTCTTTACCGTTTGTCTCTTGCGCATTTCTTGATGTCCAAATGTCATTCGAAATTATTGTATTGTTTCAATGTGGCGATGACTGAGAAAACTCATTCGCTGGCAAGGACTTAAATTTAGACAATTATATATCGGTCTCCTACTTGATTCGATTTAATTTCCTAATAGCACAGGGATTAAGCTAATTAAGTAATTACGTAATCAAGACACTTACCATTAATTGGTTTTTCGAAATATTTTATCGCCTTTGCAATGCATCCTCTTTATCGTAGAATCTTGTGAAAGAATTTCGTTCGTGAAGAAGTAAACGAATATTCAAGAACACTACTTCCAAATGCTGTTGACATTTGCAGCCCATTCAGAATGCATGCAGAAGTACCATGCACTCTAAGATTTGGGTAAATTATGAATTCTAAGTGAAATTTAGTTGACATAATTTTATACAAATGTTCTCATATTTATATGGAAATAGCTAAACGGCATATATATATATATGCATGTGCGTCTGTACTTCTGTCTCAGTCTGTCTGTCCGTGAGTATGGATGTATGACTCTTCAATTTTTTTAAATATTACAAATCTTCCGCTGAGGAGGGAGATAGTTTCAAACACTTGTAATATACGAGTCACTCGATTAATTACTGCTTCTGAAAATCACAGTTTATCCAGGTTCTCCTTTAAGTAGTTACTAACAAAACCTATTTCAATTATTATTGGTATGAATTCATAGTGCAGATATAGAAGCTGGAGGTTTCGAAGCAGTTGTCCATAGATACCCTCTTGTATGTATGTATGTATGTATGTATGTATGTATGTATATGTAGCTACAGGCAATAGGTCAGAAGCAAATATGATCAGTATCGAAAACAGATAGTAGTGTTAAAAGGAATTGGAGTTTATCAGCGAATCTTTCAACCTTGGCAAGGCCCGCAGCGTCAAGAGAGCCAATAAGAGAAATTAAATTCTAGCCGATGTAGAGATAGTAATACAAATAAACACTATATATATACATATATATATATATATATATATATATATATATATATATATATATATATATATATATATATATGTATGTATATATGTATGTATGAATGTATGTATGTATATATGTATGTATATATACTTGTTACCGGTATGTATGTGTGCGTGTCCTTCTGTCTACACACACACACAAACACATATATGTATATATATATAACTTCGTTTTTGGATTTGGTTTGCAAGATTTTTTATGTGATTTCGTGTGTTGAAGCATATTCTGTTGTGTCTGGGGAGAGTCCTTTTCTTATCGTGCCTTAAAATTTAACACACTCACCAATAAAATTTCCACTTATTATTTTTATTTTCCTAAAATTTTCGTTGCGTCTTGCAACCTTTTCAATAGTCTTGACTCAGAGTCAACACTATTGAAAAAGTTGCAGGATGCAACGAATATTTTAGGAAAATAAAATTAGTAAGTGGAAATTTTAACGTTAAGTGTGTTAAATTTTAAGACACAATAAGAAAATGACTCTCCCCAGACACAACAGTATATATATATATATATATATATATATATATATATATATATATAATGTATGTGTGTATGTGTTTTCAAATATATCCGTAGAGCTTCTTCCTGTTTTCGTCTGCCAAATCTAATCACAAGAGTCTGGTCGGCTCGAAACTAGAGTAGAAGATACTTTCTCAATGTGCCACGCAGTAGGACTGAACCTGAGAATATGTGGCTGGGAACTAAGCTTCTTACCACTGAGCAACGCCTAAAAAACATGTATCACAGCCAAGATATGCAATGTTATACACGTACATCTTTGTATATGACTATAATTATGTGTTCCTATATCTCTGTGCGTGTGTATATGTGCGTGTCTATATGTGCGTGTTTTTATGTGTGTGTATGTTTGTGTGCTGCGCGCTCATGTGTGTTTGTATGTGTGTGTGTGTGTGTGTGTGTGTGTGTGTGTGTGTCTGTTTCTGCTGTACTCTACAGTCTGTACGTATCGTTTCATCCCTCAAAGCCAAAAGCTCACCTCACCATTCGATAAATTGGTTTCCATTGAACAAGTATCAGACTGATGTATCCAGGAGTTTAATATGACCGACATATGACCCAGAAGCAGTATCCCAGCATGGCCGCTGTTGAGTGAATGAGATCAGTAACACAATGAATGAATCTGCTGAAAAGAAAATCCTTCATGTAAAATATATATGTCTGTGTGTATGTAAATCTGTATGTATAAATGACATGCACACACATGAGTATGTAAATCTGTATGTAAACATGCATATATATATATATATATATATATATATATATATATATATATATATATAAATACATTCAGAAAGGGATAAAACTCTTTTACAGAAATTTTATCAAGAAGCCAGTGTGTAAAAAAATTCATAAGGGAAATTTCTATTCCCAAGAATATAATTATTCGTTTATATTTATATAAAGGGCATTATTACAGAAAATAATAAGGCCACACAGTGGACTTCTCAAAATAACCACATTTAGATGTGGTTATTTTGAGAAGTCCACTGTGTGGCCTTATTATTTTTCTGTAATAATGCCCTTTATATAAATATATATATATATATATATATATATATATAAATATACACAAGAGAAAAAGGCCAGGTCAGTTCCTTCTCAATTTTATTCGATTGTCAAAGAATATGTATAACAATATGTATATGTATTTTTCCATATGTGTATTTTCATACACTGTTTTTAACACTGTTTTTAACAATTTCACCTTAATATAAGAGAATGTGTGACAATCAGTATGTAACACTACAAAGTTCATACAAAGCTTTATACTTTAAATATATTTTATCATCAAAGAATGTATATATGCATTTTAATACTCAAACTGTTTTTTAACATTTTTTATTATTCTCAAAGACTTTTGATAATCTTTTTCTAAAAAAGTGAAACCGGTTAAGTAAATAAATATTTTTTAAAAATAAGTGCATTTTCAAACCTTCTTTCATATATATTTCCACTGGTACGGTATTCCACAACTTTACTTTATTATATATATATATATATATGGGAGAATGTACGGAAAAAACAACAACAGACGAGTACAGGTGGTGTAAACAATAAAAGGATGTATTAGTTTGACGCTCGGGAATACAGAAAGTCTTTAACATTTCGAGCTACGCTCTAAAACAGAAAGAATATGGAGAAAACAAGGAGAAAAACACGAAAAAAAATTAATGGTGTTATATATACATATATATATATATATATATATATATATGTATGTATGTATGTATGTATGTATGTATGTATGTATGTATGTATAAGACTGGCTTCTTTCAGTTTCCGTCTACCAAATCCGCTGAAAATGGTGTGATTGGTCCGACGCTATAGAAGACACTTGCGCAAGGTGACGCACGTTCAGACAGAACTCGGAACCGTGTGGTTGGGAGGCAAGCTTCTTACTACAGAGCTAGATCTCAAAGATATATAGAAATGTGTGTGTGTGTGAGTGTATGTGTGTGAGTGTGAGTGTATGTGTGTGAAATATTGGATTGTATGTACAAACATCGGTGTGTGCAACATGGGATTTCATACGCGTGTATACAAATATTACACGCATGTACCATCGACACATCATCGTCAATTAATTTATTTAACAAATAAGATGATGTCTAAGTTATACAGTTGTAATCTCGTGTTCGGCTTCTGTTGTACGTGCTTGAAACCTACCATGTTATTTATATGAACATAATTCAGATCATGCATTTGTTTGTATGTTGAATGAGTTGAAGTAACATGAAATAAAGTTGGCTAAAATTGAATAAATCACGCAAATTTTAAGTTTTTATTATGTATTTCATGAATGTTATATGAAATTCGTATCTGCATATATGACATGTATAAACACATTACTTAAAGGAATAATTTAGTAACACACACCAACAGGAAATATTGTAATGTAGTCTACGTTTTCGGAGATCTGGTCAGTTTGTAATATCCTTCGGGCCTCTGAGCAGTGCAATACGTGTGGAATTTCACACACGAAAACTGTAGAATGATGCACATACATGCACACACAGACACACACAGAGACATACACACAAACATACGCACGCGCATACACAAACATGCATACACACATACATACGCCCGCGCGCACACAGGCACACACATATATAGAGTGAGACAAAGAGATAGATAAAGAGATAGATGGATATGCGTCTGAATGTGTATGTATGTGTGTGTATATATATATATATACGTCCAAATGTGTGTGTGTGTGTGTGCATATATATATATATGTGTGTGTGTGTGTGTGTATGTATGTATGGATGGATGGATAGTCCATTAAAGGTTTCGTGTCCTTAACTCGTTTGACCTGAGTTTGAACTCAGTAACATGAAGTCGGAACGGCGTGCTAACGCTTCTGCCAGTTCGGGAGTTTTAATACTGACGTTCATAAGGTAGCAAGCTGGCAGAATCGTTAGCACACCGGACGAAATGCATAGCGGTATTTCGTCTATCTCACCGTTCTGAGTTCAAATTCCGCCTTTCATCCATTCAGGGCCGATAAATTCAGTACCAATGGAACACTGGGGTCGATCTAATCGACTGTCTCCCTCCTCAGAAATTTCAGGCCTTGTGCCTTGAATAGAAAAGAATATTGATGTTTATAAAACAGTTGTTCATTTTGTTGCTCTTCTGCTAATGATGCAGCTGTTAAAGTTGCTTTCGTTATTTTTCTTTAATAATGAGGTTTCTACTGATAATGCTTTTTTCTGCTCTTATTTTACTTAGTGTTGTTAGCTCATAATGTTGTTGATTGAGGCGCCGAGCAGCAAGAATCGTTCGCATGACGAACGAAAAGCTTAACGGTATTTCGTCCGTCTCTACGTTCTGAGTTTAAATTCTGCCGGGGTCGACTTTGCCTGTCATCCTTTCAAGGTCGATAAATTAAGTACCAGTTGGACACTGGTGTCGATGTAAATGATTTACCCTCTCCTCCAAAATCACTGGCCTTGTGTACAAATGTGAAACCAATAATGTTATGGTATAAAATTTTATATTAATTAAGCTTACTGTCCATGAAAATCATTCCAAGCATAAACCAGCTTTCTCAATGCATCTAAGACTATATTACCGGATGTCTCCTTCCCTTGTTTAACACGATAAGATTTGATTGTACGAATATTTGGCTGCCATTTTTAAATGCCAAGAATACCTTTCTGTCTTTTAGGTTGGTTTCTCGTGATCATTATTACTATTCTTTTTGTTTATTTATTTTACATTTCTATATTCTAGATTGATCTACTTATTCTTCTTAAGCTTTCAAAAAATACGAGACTACAAAATGACGCGATACCGAAGGCCGTAAATTTTGTATTTCCCCTGAGTTGAAATTTCAGCCATTTTCATTTGAGAGGTACTAATAAAACGGTGTTTAAAACTATTTTCCTAATTCCCTCTTGTTGAAACTGTTCTAAATGTATGTATGTATGTAAGTATGTATAGGTAGGGAGGTAGGTAGGTAGGTATGAATATTTCTACATATACACACATATATATGTTTGTATCTGTGTATGTGCGTGTTGTTGTGTGTGTATATATATTCACATATATATTCACACACACACCCATACACACACACACACATATATATATATATATACATACAAATATATATTCACATATATAATATATATATGTGTGTGAACGTGTGTATATATGTACATATATGTATATGCGTGTGTGTGTACTTGTGTATTTATGTATGTGTGTATGGATGTGCGTGTGTGCATGCTTTGACTGGAAACTAAATACGTTTCTTTTAGATTTTTATTCTTTGCTTAAAAGAAGAGGAAGTAGGAAGAGGGGATGAGGAGGAGGAGGAGAAGAAGAAGATGAAGGAACAGTAACCGAAGGGAGGAAGAGGAGGGTGAAGGAATATGACAGGTATTTTTAAGATCGCATTAGAGAAACTCAGAGTGGCGGTTACTTGTGATTGATCTTCTAATATATTATAATCAATAGCCCCACTTTTATTACTGAGTAACCTTTTCCTCACTAGATGGCGCTGAAGTGTTTACTCATTCATTTATTTCATTCACCAATTCGTATCACCGACTACCAATTATTTCTGTACATTCTAAATAATGAGAAATCTCACTCAGATTCATAAACTATACTGTCTAGTTTCATATACTTCTATCTACTATTTAGCTCTATGTGTATTTAGCACTATATCTATTTAGCTCTATGTGTATTTAGCACTATATCTATTTAGCTCTATGTGTATTTAGCACTATATCTATTTAGCTCTATGTGTATTTAGCACTATATCTATTTAGCTCTATGTGTATTTAGCTCTATGTCTATTGTCCCTCGAAATGTTTACTCCTCCAGTAGAACATCCAGAAAAGAAACTTCCACTGACACTTTTCAAAATAATTCCCACTATTTCTTTGTCAGTTATTTATCAATATGCATAATAACTGTAATGTCAATAACTGCTTCGCATTGGAAAATCAGTAAAGGAACTGTTTTTAGTTCAACATTGGTTGATGAGGTGAACTGTCCACGAAAGCTTCAGATCCCCTAGCATAAAAATATAATCTTTTATGTTTCAAACTGAAATCTATACTCCTTGTTTGTTTAATTCACGTAACACATAGAACCGGCTACCTTTTCAGTCTTTGAGTACTCTTAGTACCGAAGTAAGTTGATACAGCTATTCTATGATACAGCTGGGCGCCAGTGCCTCTCCAGGCAAATTGGTAGAGATAGAAGAGTCTTAGATAGAATATGTTGTGTTATTTGATAAGAATATCTGAGCACTGACGTCAGCTGTTCAAATTATAAGGCTGGAAGTCTCTAGTTAATTTATCATATCATTAGTGTATAACAAGTGCCAAAACTTAATATAAATTATCTTTGTATATGATTCCACTCATTGAAAATCCTACAAACTTGCCTAACGACATCTATTGAAATTCAATATTTTGTCAAAATAAATTCACCATCTTCACGTCAAATGTCAACATGGATAAAGTGAATTCTCTTTTCAAATAAAAGATGTACGACTTTATTAATTCACGATGTCCGCCCCTATCATATAATCTTGTCGTTTTCCATAAAATTCTTGGCAATTAATTTTATCCCCAAAAGAATAACTGAAAATAAGAATGATTCCCTAATGTTCACCATAATATTTATATCGGAATCATTAATTGGCATGAGTTATCAACAGATTCTAAAGTCTCCTAAAGAAGAGATTTCATTAAAAACAAACAGGGTTCTGTTATATAGAAAAGCACAACTAAATCAAAATGTAAAACGAGGTGTATTCCTGGAAATCTTGACAGCACATAAAATTTTATTCCAAAACCGAATAAATATAATCATTTACTAACCCTACTATTTTCCGGTTGTCATATATTTATTTAATTTCATTTTGAAATTGGAAGTAAATTTAGAATGTTTATAATCTTTAAATAGCATTCATACCACTAAATATTTTACTCTCTGCTTCATCGTGTTGTCTTCTCGGCCATCCACCGATTCGTTTTCCATTCCGCTATACTATTATTGCTGTTATTGTTGTCTTGGTTAATGATTTTAATATGCTTTTATTTTCATTATTGTTATTAACGTCGATGTTAAAATAGCTTTCTTGTTTTTGTCACCATTAATGCAGTAAATCTCCTTGATTTTTAATATTTTTGTTTTTAACTAGCTTACGATCGCAGTTGTCTCTGCGATAATTGTTAATTCCAGCTCACAGTCAGCGACACAATGCCACTTCCGCTACCTAACTAAACATACTCAGAGAAGAGGATGTATCATTTACTATTTAAATATATATCATGGACTGTGCAAGCGCTTGTTTTCTAATAATTATCCTCGATGCTGTGTGATTAGTGCCTATCTTACGCACAACTTTGAGTTTCTTCCGCGGGTTTCTTTCTCTTAAAATATCGATGTGTTTTAGAATATCGAACATCGATGTGTTGTTTTAAAATTCTGTTTAATATTTGTATAAAATGTCTTGAAATCTGTAAGATGATTCTATCAAAACGTACTTTTGCCGTAATATTAGGTGGGTTTCACAAAAACGGTTGCGGGCATCGTTACCTGGTGATGATACGCGTTAATCCTGCTTGCGTTACCATACAGGTTTAACGCCCTTCTCAATATTTTTATCCCTTTGGTGTCTGATAGGTTATGTGTTTTAACATATTTAATGCAGCTGTTGGGGAATGGCATCATGGGATTATTTATTGAAAGTTTCGGAGCCTTCCCTTCTATTTCCAGAATTTCAACATCCGTCAGCTACAAATTTACGAAAAATGAAGGAGGATTGAAGAAGACTCAAAGGAAAACTTTTACTTATACATCTATACCAGGTCCTATTTATCTCATATTAGAGAATATTTTTCGTGTAATTATCATTCTTCCTTTTATGCGCTTCAAATCTGCACAGAAAATGGTTTCTTTGTGATTTTCTTTTTAATAGTGATCATTTGGCGACGTAGGTATATATCGAGATATCGTGATATCACAGACAAGAATAATCAGCAACAGATACTAATGCGTGTAGGTCGTGTGAGATATTCACACCTGAAAATGAATAAATATTTTGACAAATCTTTAAGGCTGTTTACAACGAGCTTTTTTGTTTGAAGTTTGATTGCTGACCTTACGTGTTTACCAATGGCTTCTTCTATGTTGATGGCTGTGTCGTGTCTACACACATATACTTCCAAGCATTCATTCATTCATACATACACACACAGAAACTGAAGACAGACAGGTAGACACACTAGTCGTACCTACATACAAGCATGCATGTATCTATGCATATAACCGTGTGGCTGTTTGTGTAAGTGAAGATTCAAGCCTATGTTGGCATAGATATGAAGGGAAAATAAAAGCATGAGTCAGTTTCACAAAGAAATGTTGCCATGGATTGAAAGCCATCTGTAAATATAATAGAAACAAAACCATAAACATATATGAAAAGGAATAACGGCATGTATGTATGTGTGTGTGTGTATGTTCGTGTGTAGACTCTCAATCTCTCTATCCATGTAAATAGGTATTTATATTTATACAGTGATATATTTTACGGAGTAATATTGATAAACATATCACTATGTATTCTGATAATAATATTCATAATAATAATAATAATAATAATATGCACTACTGGGCACTGCACACATCCTAAGCAAAACACTTTCAATACATACAGTAACCATAAGAGCATCACAGCAAACCACAGCACATACCCAAGGCACACAGAGCTGCGCTCGGTAGTGAAGTGAAAGCGCGCTATAAAAATAAAACTACTGGATAATAATAATAATAATAATAATAATCCTTTCTACTATAGGCACAAGGCCTGATTTTTTGTGGGGGGGGGGGGAGGACAATCAGTCGCATCAACCCTAGTATGGAACTGGTACTTAATTTATCGAATATGAAAAGACGAAAGGTAAAGTTGACCTCGGCAGAATTTGAACTCAGAACATAAAAACAGACGATATACCGCTAAACATTTCGCCCGGCGTGCTAACTTTTCTGCCACTTCACCACCTTAGTAACAGCAACCATAATTATAATAATCCTTTTTCCTAAAGGCACAAGGCCTGATATTTGACGTAAGGGGACTAGTCGTTTACGTTGACCCTAGTGTTCCATTGGTACTGAATTTATTGACCTCTAAAGGATGAAAGGCAAAGTCGACCGCTGCGAAATTTGAATTCAGAACATGAAGACAGACGAAATGTCGCTACCTTATTTTTACCAAGCATGATTACGACTCTACCACCTTGCCGCCGTCTAATAATACACGAAAATTAATCGAATAGCTTAAATGTCGAATTAGGGATCAATCAGAATACACATGATAGCCTTTGTTCGGAAAAAAGAAGCGGTTTCTCATTGAGGAGCTTCTGATGAATCAGAAAATATAATGATAGAGATGACGGAGGCAATGATCGCTAATTGCTTCTCAATAATCTCAAGGTGCAATAAATACGACCTGAAATATTTAGTAGGTTTCAAAATCGTTCAGATTGAAGGCAATCAGACTTGTGTTACGTGTTTTTCCTTGTCCATATTATATTTCAAGTTACTTTCCGTATCTAGCTCTCTTCAAATTTCTGTGTTCCTTTCTCCTGTCTTTCTCTCCGATCTCTCTTCTCTTCCCCCTCTTATTCACTCTCTCCCACATTACAATCACAGATTGTAATGTGTATTAGCAACAAATTTACTTAAATCCTTGTAGTCGTCTCTAATAAGTGTTGTATTATTATTATAATTATTATTAATGTTGTTGTCGCTTTCGTTATTGGTGTTGTTGCTGTTGTTGTTATTATTATTATTATTATTATTATTATTATTATTATTATCATCATTCTTTTCCACGTTTTTTTTTAATAAGTATATCATCAGAAGATCATTTGAAAAATTAACGTATTTCAACAACATTATAAAATGGATTTAAAGAAAAAAAGAAACAGCAAATAAAAACGGCGAATTAAGCATGTATAATTATCCACATTATCGATAAAAACACTGAAGCAGAAAATCTGAAGAAAACTACATAAATTAATAAAAATATAGAGAAATATAATCTAATACATATCGCTACTGCAGATTGGGATAAGAAAATCAATTTAACGCATATACAAATTTATATATGTATATATATATGCTGTGTGTGTGTGTGTGTGTGTGTGTGTGTGTGTGTGTGTGTGTGTGTGTGTGTGTGTGTGTGTGTGTGCATATATATATACATATATATAAATACATATACACAATGTGTTATACAATGCGTAATGCATTCTACAATATAATACAATAGAAGCCAAATGAAAATTTTAAAAAAAGAAATTGACTCGTAAAATTACAGAGAACGAGAGATTGAGAAATTATCCACACTTATCTTTTCAGGGTTTCGTCTATCTTTACATATTGCTGCTGTGCATACAAAAATATTCACACGCGTACGTATGTGCGATATAAGAGCTGCATATCTATGTATGCGTGTGTTTATATGTATGGGGATAATTGTACGGCTGTTAGAAACGCGGCGGTTGCTATATTCTCCATTGTGTTCTTAATTAATTATTGTCCATCTTCTGATTGGATATCTATGTGTGTCTGTGTGTAGGTGTATGTGCGTATATGTGAGTGTCTCTGCATGTGTGTGCGTCTGTGTTTATTTATAGATGCATATATGCATACATATCTGTGTATATGCATAAACATACATATAGGCATATATATATATATATGTGTGTGTGTGTGTGTGTGTGTGTGTGAATGTGTGCAAGTGTATGCACATATATATATGTATATATATATATATATATATATATATATATATATATATAGACAGATAGATAGATAGATAGATGGAAAAATATATGAATAGACTCTATACGCTTAGGTATGGTGAGAGAGACATAGAAACATGCTGAACACACACACGCACGCATACATATTGATTTACATATTAGATATACGTAATTATAACAAATATTTATAGAAGCATACCTCCACACTCACAAATACGGATACAATCCAATTAATCAGTGAAACTAATTAAATAACTCTTAGCGATCTGTATATTGCTTAGATCAAATAACATGCTATTCTTGACAACGCGCAATTGACGACGTGATTTTTTGGGGTGTGCGATGAGGTAAGTGTTTGCGTGTGGGCCAGGTGTCGGTGTGTGTTTATGCCAAATTCGTCATGTACCCTTGCTCTGTCGTTTACAGGGAAGTGCACCACCATCAATTCATCGCAGGAGAGTTCACCGCCATCAAATTCTCCGTGGAGAAAGTCTACCAAGAAAATATCTCCTTAGAATCTCCCCATTAATAGTTAAAATCACCGCATTAATAGATAAAAACTATTTTATTGAAGACAGAAATATGCAGTGCATTCCTCATTGAACTTACCCTGCGGTGAACCCATGACGATGAATTTACCGGACATGTCTGTGTCAGACTGTCTGTGGCCCTGCTGCAGCACTGCCTTTAGTCGAACAAATCGACCCCTGAACTTCTTTGTAAGCCTAGTTCTTGTTATATTTGGGATCTTTTGCCGAACCACTAAGTTACGGAGACATAGGGTCATCCAGAACCCACTCTCTTGACCCAGGGCAGCACTACCTCCTGTAGGCACTTGATGTAGGCCCCCGTGTTCAGTCTGAGACCGTGTGGGAAAATGAATGGAGGCATAATGTCTCCAAACACCATGATGTTGACTTGACGTTTGATTTTCAACACTCTCGATACATGTCCTCAGATTGTACTTTCCTTAGATTGACAGCCAAACACTCTGAAATGTTTGTAATTGAGCTTCCAGTGCAAATGCGAAGCACCACAGCATATTATTTCCAAATTTCTGGCAGAATGAATTGTGCCATGGTACTGTATTTCTCGCAGACGCTGACCAACTGACCTTACTATACTATGTTGTCAACAAGATCATAAACAAACAATGCACAATTAAAAACATAAAATGGTAGCAATTTACCCATTACACCCTGTATTTACGATGGGCTTCTTTTAGTTTTTCTCGACCAAATCCACTCGCAAGGATTTAGTCGGCTTGGGGTTATAGTAAAAAGCACTTGTTCAAGGTACCCCGCATTGTGACTGAAACCGGAACCATGTCGTTAGAAATGAAGCTTCTTACTACACAGCCACAGGTCTGTATTATGTTGTCGCTTTTTCATCTTTCGCTTCCCTTTCATCATTCCAAAGATGACCTAAGTGAAATTCGAAATACGAAACACTTCTACAACGCTCAAAATTGTTGAGCGTCAACTAAATGAGATACAATTTGCTTTAACGGTTTTTAATTGTTGTTTTTGTCGCTAATTCTGCTTCAACACGTACACACACAGACATCTGCATACACATAGATAGGCAAATAATTGTTTATACTCACACACACACACACACACATGTAAATATATAATTTCTTGTAATATAACATTCTAAATTATATACATATACATGTTTACACACACACACACACACATATATATATATATACATATATATGTATATGTCTATACATATACATATATACGTGTGCGTGTAAATGTGTATGTATATATGTATGTATATATATATATATATATGTATATACATATATATATATATATATGTATATACATATATATATGTATATACATATATATACATATATGTATATATATATATATATATATATATATATATATATATATATATATATATTGTGTGTGTGTACAAGATCAAAACAATGGTGAGAAATATATGCATCACAACATGTGCAATATGAACTAAATTTTATTTCCGATAAATTGCACTTGAGAGATTTTTGGAATTTCTTTTTCAGGTTTTTGCTCAACTTGAAAACAAACTTGTACAATTTTATCGATTAAAAAAAGTTCAATATTTTTAAAAAAATGAACACTTACGCATATTTTTCTGAGATGTTTTTATCGTGTATCTTCTGTAGTTCTAGCATCCT
>NC_142954.1:25091244-25096244 GCF_046866305.1 Octopus bimaculoides
GAGAGACAGCGGAGTGATGGAGAGAAAACAATCAGGAGAAATGAAAGAAATATTGCGAAAATAAAATTAAAATGAGAAACAGTTATTAATAAAAAAGGGTCGGAAATACAATAATAATAAGTGTTGAAGGAGGTGGTGAGATTTTCATATTAATCTTGGGAATTCAACAAAGGTTTTCCCAGCCATATCTGTTTATAATGAAGATTCCACCCTCCTCTCGAAAGAAGTGGCAATGTGTCTGTATAACGAATTAATATTCACTAAATTTTGTAGAACTTTACCATCTGAGTTTAAATTCCGGGCCTTGTGCCTAGAGTAGAAAAAGAATATTTATTTCAAATTTTGGCACGAGATCCACAATTTCGATGGACGTGGAATTTGATTGCATCAACCCCTAGAGTTCAATTGGTACTTATATTATATATTCCATAATGATGAATGGCTAGGTCCACCTTAGCAATATTTGTACTCAGAACGTAAAGATGGACAAAGTGGTGCTAAGCCTTTTGTCCGGCCTGCAAACGATTTTGCATGCTCGCCACTTTATTGTCTTTCATTCATATTGTTCTGCTTCCGTGTGTCTATGTTGAAAGGTCCTAGGCAATTTTGAAAATGTCTCATTATTATTTCCTTATGTACGTATTATACTTTTACATGGGTAGGATTGAACGCACAACCGCAGTGAATGAAGTATGGTTGCTACACAGCCGAGCTACGGGTTTCAAAACAAACATTACCCAAGGCAGCGTGGATAGAAAGTTTGCCTCGTCAATATTTAGGCTGGGTCCTAGTCTGTAGCATCACTTGTAAAAATGTTTGCCAACATAATGCTGCAGTCCCTGTCGGAATTTCTCTCGCTGAGAGATTTGGAAATAATAAAGTTTATATATATATTAGTAGCAATGGTATGAGACCTCGATATTATGTAAATAGAGGAATTTATCTGTAACATAATATGTAACAATTATTCGGTTGCCAAAATAAAACTCCGAGTTTCGGATGTCAGGGCGGAAATCTGCTCCGGCATCTCGTCAGCTACCAAGGCATGTTTTGTTTGCCTTGATAACTGACGAAATGCCGGAGTAGATTTCCGCCCCCACATCCGAAAACTCGGAGTTTTATTATGGCAACCGAATAATTGTCACACATTCTATTAAAGATATATATATATATATTTATTTATTTATTCGCTACTGAATGCGATATAGAGAAATAGACATTTAAATCCATAAACTGCAGTTTTATTAAACTTAACATAATCATTTTGTCTTTGAGTGTAAAGGCTGAATCAATTTTGAATCAACATATGGTGGAAGAATAAATGTCAATCCAAACTCACTATAAAAATAAATATGGGAGGACAAAGGCATAAAACCAACAAAAAACCAATAAATTTAATCTGTTGAAAAGATAATGTATTCGTTGCGAAGGGATTCTCTCTGACATTCAATAAAAATTGAAACAATTCCTCGTCAAAGAATCATTTTTTTTTTTTGATTAATGAGGGCAGAAATAGTGTGAACTCGCAGTTTTCTCATTTTATGTCATCTGTTCACTCTTTCAATGCGCATGTCAAAACTACCTGATACAACAACCTGACACAACTACCTGACACTTTCTAAAAGAAAATACGGTATGGAACAGGCATAAACTATAAATTGAATGATATAGCCTTTGTATGTCTAAATTTGCTTTTGACTGGTTATGTAAATGGCTATACGTGTATATATATATATATATATATATATATATATATCGGATGCAGCTGAGCTTCGTTTACCAGGTAAAGGGGATATCCTCTTGGGGTTAGAAATCGCAGTAAAATCCGTTCGAATTGATCGCTATGTTGAAGTGGCTAAGAACATTACTTATTAGTGCAACTACTGCGTTGATCTGTTAGAGAATTTTTAGAACTAGCATTTTTCCTTCTTTTACACACACACACACGCGCACACGCACACACACACACACACACATTTATTTATTTATTTATTTATTTATTTATTTATTCATTCATTTATTTATAAATATAAATGCATGTATATGAATATATGCATACACATGTGAGGTGAGAAATATACGGATGTGCAGTAACAGCTGGGGAGTTGAGAGCGTGCCAAAACACTTAAAACACGAAATCCCGCAGTGAATGCCTTGCGCGTTCTCATCTTCAGGATCATGTTAAAGCAATTATATATATAATGTGGATACATATATATAAATACACGCAAACCCAAAGATATGCAGACACACGAATACACACACATGTGTATATATGTATGTAAGTATATATGTATCCATCATATAGATAGATAGATAGATAGATGGAGTTGGGAGAGAGTGATACAGACACAAGTGTACATACATGCGTGCACAAAGCAATTAAAGGGTACACATCGAAACAGAGAGAGGTAGCTAAGAAGACGGAAGAAACATGTGTAGATGGAAAAATTAATTAAGCAACTGTTAGTTTCGTGCAGGAAATATTCCCTGCTAATTAGTCTGACTGCATGCAATAATAGTCTCACTTACAACCAACTCTCCATGTTCACACGATAAACGTGTACATTCGACAGTTGACACGGCTTTTTTTGTAATAATCGAGGTACAATTTGATAAATTGAGCACAACTGTGCACGTTTTATGACATATGAGATCTACATACACACATAATCACACATACACATATACGTGTATATACATCTATCTATATATATATATATATATATATATATATATATATATATATATGGGGGGGGGAAGAGATGATGAGAGTGGTGGAGAGTAAGATAGAACAGGGAGAGGAAATAGTATGAACGCTGAGCAGTGGTGATTAATAAATGAACTTTAGGTAAGTTAAAATATGTTTGTGATATATTTTAACCATATATGAATTGGAATTCACTCTAGTTCCCGTGGAGAAAAAAATGTCTCTTCAGGATCTCCTACAGTGGAAATCTAATGAACCAGAAACATATCTATGATAGGGGCCGCTACTAAACAGATGTGGTTCGTTTACTCTTTTTACCACAATAGAGAATAATTTTCTCCATGGCACAGGTAGTTAATTTGTAATGTGAACATATCTTAACGAACTTGATAGATTTATAACCGCAATGTGTTACCATAAAGCTAAAATATAACTGTCACTGAATGCGACTAAGGGCTTCAAGACACATACACTGCTAGAAATAAGAGCTAAAATACTCTTATGATGTAGTTAACGCATATGATTATAGATATATTCGACCACATATTTTATCGACCGCCAAAGGATGAAAGGCAAAAACGTCCTCGATATAATTTACAGAAAAACAAAAGCGGTATCTATTTTTGAGTTGTGTGTGTATGTGTATGCATGTGCGCACGCGCCTGTGTGTATGTATGTATAGATACATACATATATGTATGTATGTATCGCAGGCTGAGTGGATAGGAGTAACGTGAAATGAAGTGTTTTGCTGAAGAACACAAAGCATCGCTGATCTAGGAATCGAAACCATAACCTTACGATCATGAGTCCAACACACTCACCACTAAGCTACTTGTCTCTACAGCATCCTACAACCCTAACGATAATAATGGACTATTCCACACGATCAGTAGAAACAACATTCAACTTTATGAGACAACGCTAACCTATGGAGGTCTTTCGATCATTATGTCTAAGTATAACTTGGCAGAACATCACCTCTAATTATTGTCGTGTTCCTGTATTGCAGACAGTGTATGAAATCAAAAATATTTTGGAGAGTAGCGTAAAAGAATTCATAAATCTATTAATAGCGTGTCGAAGCTGTTTCAATGAATTTCTCGCTGGCTGAGTATATTTTTGTTGCTCAAAAGATTTAGATGCAATTGTTTTTCTCAATTGAATAGCCTACACGGCCATCTTCAACCTCGTCTCGTGTAATTTCATGACACTCTATTTTATTGCAGCAGCCGGCTGCAGTATTTCCCACGCTTATTAGAAATAAATCCAATTTATCGTTCTCATCTGGCTTCATCAGTCGGAGATAGCTTTCAAACTGGATAATGAACTTATCAAAGACCTCGGCGGAATTTATCTTTTAACATAGGAGGCTTGATTCTTCTTGATCGCAGAGATGATTATATTAACTTGTGAAGTGTGAAATTTCGTCTAGGCCTGGATGCTGTCGCCTTGACATTATGGATAACAAACCCCTCCGCCAAACCTCCACACGCACAAGCTCATCTATCTGCCTATCTATCTCTCTATCTATCTAAACACACACACGCACACACACACCCCACACATATATATATTTAAGAAAGAAAAATATGGAAAACAAAAATGGTATTCCCACGAGTTATAAATGAGACTTTGGCAGTTTGATGAGCGTTAGACGCGAAACAGGTACTCCCAGTTTATTATATAATGTTGTAACACAACTCTTTGTTTCATTATGATATTAATATTAGCATATATTTTATTATACCAGCCTGCTGTGCGTTTTTACATATTCTTCTTTTCTTCTTTCTTAAATATCTACAACTACGTGTAAACAAGATCTGACACCTCCACACACACACACTCACACACACACACACACACACACACACACACACACACACACACACACACGTATATATATGAGAATGTATGTCTGTGTGTCTATGTGAATCCCTAAAACTCCAGAACTACGCAACCAATTTCATTCCAATTTTACACATGCCTTCCTTAGGGTCCCGGTTGTGTTTTAGTCAAAAAATCTGTTTAACGTCTTGCATAGTTTGACTCCACAGCAACATAATATCTCCTCCACTATTTCAATATCAAAACTGAAACAATCACATTTCGATATTAATATGATTATGCCCCCCCCCCCCAAAAAAAAACAGCGGTGTGGACGGAGCCTTGTGAGAAAAGTTGATAGACTGAGACTGAGAAAAGACCGTTTCGTATATATCTCTATTGGATTAGATATCATGAGATAATCTCCTGTGAACACATTAATAAACATGCTCCTGAAAATATA
>NC_142954.1:25101244-25113051 GCF_046866305.1 Octopus bimaculoides
CTTTCAATATTTATTCATCTGTGTACAGGTGCATGTGTTGATATATATAATTATAAACATGTGTATATATATATATATATATATATATATATATATACATATATAAAAATATAGATATACATACATACATATTCGCACATATACAAACAAATACGTATACATTTATTCACATGCATATTATGTGTATATATATATATATATATATATATATATATATATATGATTGACCGTTGACTGAACACTATTCAATTTTTTTTCTCCGTGTTTTTCTCCTTGTCTCCGTATTCTTTCTGTTGAAGAGCGTAGCTCGAAACGTCAAAGACTTTCCGTATTCCCGAGCGTCATACTAATATATCCTTTTGTTATTTACACCACCTGTCCTCGTCTGTTGTTATTATTTGTATATTCTCCCATATATATATATAAGTGTGTGTGTGTGTGTATACATACAAATATATATATATTTATATGTGCGTGTATGTGCGCACGCGCTTGCCTATATGTGTGTGAGCGTGTTTCTGTCTGTTTGTCTGAGCATTTATCAAGCAAAAACACACATATTTCGCATAATTGAATATCTACATACTTAACGGCAATAACAACAAACAGTGGAAATATCATGCGTGATATCTGTAAAAATTCATTATAGTAAATAGACAATTGTGTGTATGAAATAACAATAGAGATATTTATTTTAAATAATGTCTATAGACTTAGAGGCAATAACAACTGGTGACAATACTATGATGGATATCTGTAAAAATTAATTACAGTAAAGAGACAATCGAGTCCAATTATAATTTGATACACCATGCTGATAAAGATACATTCATTGGTTTGCTGCTGTTTTCCTGTATTTATATATTTATATATAAGCATAACTCAGTCTTGTAATAGTGATTTAGTGATTTAGATGTTCGGATTGTCATTTTAAGGACATGAGCAGCTGCCGCGTGTTAGTGACTGTGTAGATAATTTATGCCTATATATATATATATATATATATATATATATATATATATATATATATATATATATATATATATATATATACAAATATCTATATATCTATATATATACACATATATGTGTGTTTGTATTTTTACGTGTATATACACGTATATACATATATATATATATATATATGTGTGTGTGTGTGTGTGTGTGTGTGTGTGGATGTGTGTCTGTGTGTATGCGCGTATATATATTATATGCATATACAGTCGGGTTAGGGAGGGAATGGGAACTAACTACGTCTGTATACACCTATGTGTCTAGAACGACAGATTTTCTCCGGGACAGGATACACTGAATGTCTTCGTTACGGGTGCGAATATGCCTGAACCATATTTCAACTTCTGAGTCTGTATATATTGCATCGCTGATCAGCGCTGGTGCCCCCATACACACTTATACATATATATATATATATATATATGAGGTAGGATTTGCAATCCGACCCCGTAAAACCATCATCAGCAAAGACAACCCATATAAACCCCTGGGTGGGAATGTTTTCATCTGAATGGTGAAGGGGAGTCATCCACAAGGAGTTGTAGGGCATCACCAACAACATGGTGGATGCAGCATGGCGCAGTTACAGTGCAATCCCCATACTACTACTACTACTACTACTACTACTAGGGTGCTTGATCAGTGTATATTGGGTCTAAACAACAGCACGTATTCCATCCATGCCGGCAACGTTGGAAACAGAAGACATCTGGGATTTTTTCCGTCACCGTCAAACGCCTTACAATTAATAACATTTAAGGCTACCTCCGTTAAAACATTATATCCATGATAGTTGAAGATAAAGATGGTAGAGCCATGTTTGGAATGCCTTTGAATAATATTGTGTTCAATCGCTGTTGATCTGAGACCACATTAACTTGCCGTCCTTAGTGAAGTGAGCCCTTTTCACAACATTCACATATTTTTGTCACGGACCTATCACGTTGAGGAATCAGAGAAATATTCATGAGATTCATATGAACACTGCTTAATATATTCGACGGAGCGCTTATTGATTGGTCATCGCCCACAGTTCTCGTGACCTTTAGGGAACCCGGTTTATCTTAATTCATCGCGACGTTTACAAACTGATTTAGACAACATGACAAACTATTCGCCAGGAAACTATTGATTCTGTTTGGTTAGAGGTGGGGAGTATAGAAACTCTGACAATTATTGACATCTTTATTGCATTGGCACTGTTGGAAAAGTGAGTGACGAAATGCTTTGCAGGATTTATTTACGGCGATTTGGATCCCGGTTTCAAATTCCGCTGGGGGCGACTTTGATTTTAATCCTTCCAATGAACGATAAAACAAAGTACAATATGTAGTTCGAAGAGCAACTATATTCATCTGACCCCCTTTCACAAAGTTACTTCCATTTTACATTTAAAAAAAAAAAAATAGAAAAATTGTTGAATTAAAAGAATCATGGCATCGTCTGAAAAAAACATTTTTGTCATTTACTGCACTTTATCATTTACAGAGTTCAAATCCTGCCGACATTAAATTTCGTGGTCGCTAAAATCTTGTACCATTAAAGTACTGGGCTTTTATACACACAAACAAACATACTCACACACATACACACACACGCACACACACACACACACACACGTACACATATATATGTATATGTATACCATTTCTACTCTACACAAAAAGGATGAAAGGCAAATACATACATACATATACATACATTGACATATATAAAGTGGCTTTATACCAATGAAACTGGCAGAATCGGTCGGTAGAAGAGGCATGTAAATTGCGCTGTAGTATTATACTCGGCCTGTTGTATTTCTGAGTTCAACCCCAGCTGCGGCCCTCTTCCATGCTAAATTATGCGTTGCAATCCTACATAGAATCTGCCTAAAAGGAACGGAAGAAAATAGACAGGAGTCACTGGTGGGACGTCATTTATCCTTCGTTTGCATGGCCAATGTTGACGCATCGTTAAACAACAACAACAACAACAACAACAACAACAACAGCAATAATCTGACCTTAGTTTTAGTTGTGGGATATTTGGTCGGCGATATCCAACCCCCATCCGCACTCATCCACCACGTTCTAGTTTATTCAATTCCTTTGGCGACACAGAAACTCGCGCAAACGCACAAACACAAACACACACACAACCACACACACACATTCACGCATTCACACAATACTGACAACTACAATAACACACACCCAAGCTGGAACGCACGGGGAAACTGACAAAAACACGGAAACCAACACGCACACACACACATGCATAAATGCACAAGCACACACACAGCCGCAGAAATACACATACAAATACACCCGTACGCACACACACACACAAATACACACATATTTCACACACCCTCTCTTTCTGTACCGCTTTCTGTCTGTCTCTCTTCCTCCTCCCTCTCTCTCTCTCTCTATCTCTCTCTCCAAGACATTTACCAATTCCATATCTCTGCCTCAAATCAACGGACACTTTCATAACCTTAACCAATTTCTACTGGTGCTAATCGATCAAAGTCAATAAGTATAAAGTTAAAATAACATCTCCAGCCAACAACACCTTGGCACTTGGAAACGGTAAACAAACCTTCTGACACTTCTCCAAAATTTTCAGCTTCTTATCTCAGAAATTCTTTATTTCTTTCTTTTCTCGCCGTCATTTCTCTCTTCGTTATTTTCTCGCCATTACTTCCAATTCTTCTTATTATTATTATTATCATCATTACGAAAGTTGTCACTTATTGTCGCTTTTCTTGCATTTCTCCATCATATTCTCCTGTATTGTTTTTCTTTGTTGTTGTTGGTCTTCTTTTTCTTCTTTTCTTCTTCTTCTCTTTCCTATTCTTCGTTCTCCTCCTCCTGTTTGTCCTTTTTCCTTTGCACTCTTGCTTTTCCTGTTTTTATTTTCTATCGGAGATATTGACAGAAAGAGAAAGAGAAAGATAATGTAGAAGAAGGAGAGGAACAACACTTGCATGAATACTTTGGTTAAACTGTAAAATTCCTGGTGAATATATTCAATCATTTTTCCTATACCTATCTCTCTGTCCAACACACTCTCTCTCTCTCTCTCTCGTTTCTATCTGTCCCTGTTTATCTATTTACCAGTCTATTTCCGCATACATACATACATATACATACATATATATATATATATATATATATATATTTCAAATTTACAGAGAACAAAAATAGGAAGACAAATGAACAAGTAAATGTATTAGTTTAATGCTCGAGAAGAATGGAAAGTTCTTCGACGTTTCAATGCAGCAATCTTCGATAGAAAGGATTAAGAAGGATTAAGAAACAGAATGAAAAAAGGTAAACAAAGATACAAAAAAAAATGTGTAGGGATTTACGGTTCAAGCGCGAAGAAATGGCCGGGAGAAAGAGATATGATTGTGCTATTAAAAGTTTGCTTCGAAACTATAAGGTTACGGGTATATGTGTGAAGGCCCATGGCTCAGTGGTTAGAGCATCGAGCTTACGATCGTGAGGTCGTGGGTTCGATTCCCGGACCGGACTGCGTGTTCTGTTGTAAAAGACATTCGCCGGAGGTGTTAGGCAGTAAGCCTGAATTCGGAATGATGTGGTAGGAACGTAAACACATGAACAGTCTTGATACATTTAAAAGTTTCAAATCCACCGCGCAAGCGCAGTTATCACTCCATATTCTCTCTCTCACTCTCTCTCTCTCTCTCTCAGTATATATATATATATATATATATATATATATACACAAGAAATAATTTTTGTCTCTTTTTATGGAAACAAAAGGGTTTATATGACTTCAAAATAGAAATGCTCAAATGAAATTGAATCAGAGATAAAAAAAAAAAAAACAGTAATTGTTGAGATTCCTGTTCATGCTCTTGAGGGGATCATTGCCGAGATGTACCTTAAATCGTAATCGAATAGCGGCAGTGAACTCCCGAAATGGCCATAGATGTATTTGACTTGATATTGTGGAATTCTCTTACGCTCCTGGACTTCACCCTAGCATGGTTTTTAGGAACTGAACCGTTTTAACATATTTTTAATTGAGGGGAGTAGAATATACATTTTTTTTTTTTGCAGTCAATTGGAATTTTAATTTTGGTATTTAGTCGCGGGACACGCTTAACAATTTTATTTCGATCGTTTATTTTTAGTCGATTGTATATACCCTGTTGATAGGCAATTCTATATATTTGTATTTTTATCATATATATATATATATATATATATATATATATATATTATATATATATATAAGTTTATATGTGTATATTTATATGTAAGAACGTATGTATGTGTATAGGTACACGTGTTACAAATATGCTTGAGATTTTTATAAGACCTACCCAGGAATGGAACACCTAGATATTTGTAGTCCAGACTTGGTTAGCGATGAGCATCTTAAAAATAACAAAAATCTGAGAACGTAATTAGAACCAGCTACGTTTCTTTTTTTATGATTTGCTATTTTTAACAGATGTTCACGACCTTGGGCATATGAAATAATCTACATAAACGAATGGAGTAATAAAGCAGAAGTTGCTGACATCTTATGAAAGAAAGAAAGACCGACAGACAAAGAGTGGGAGCTAGCGAAACAGAAGTCATTATATTAGAGAGTAGAATATGTATGGTCTATTTCGTAGTTTCTGATGATCTTTTTCAAGACTAGTTCCTTTTTTTCCTATTTTTTTTCTTTTAATATTTTCCATACATTCACACAACGTATGTCGTTTTAGGTCTTGTTTTTATTTTTAAATGCTTTCCATTGTTTTTCGCTTGCTTTGTATTTTTTTTTTTTTTTTATTACTTTGAAATAAGCAAGTTACCTTTAGGCAAATAACTCAATCTATAAGATGATTTTGACAGATTCATTTAAACAGCAGGCATTTGTAAGTATTCTGCTCTCAAAAGATTATAAAAGAACAACAATCAAGATTTGATATAGTAAAACAAAATTAGAAAACAAAACGAAATATTAAATGAAATAGAAAAAAATAATGAAGAAAATTGAAAGCCATTCACTGTCGGCGGGCTTTTAAAATGCGATTACTGGGATTGCCTTAATCTACGCTGGTTGTTCTTTTCTCTGACTCATTCTGTGGAATATTCCAGCCCTTTAACAATTTCCAATGTAAAGAAGATATTTCGTGCTTGTTACAGGTGCTGGAATAGCCGTGTATTTAAAGAATCGCTTCAAAGACACTCGTTTTTGTGTTCGATCGTGGGACGAGGTACATTGAAGGTTAATTGCAAATTAAGCAGAATTCTTCACGTAAATAGAATTGTTTCAAATCTGCGCCTCCAGCCAGCAGTTTTGAGCGGAGGGGACAGTACTTCCCTTAGTAACAACCAGTACTTGACTGGTTCTATATTTAACAGCCTCGAAAAGATGAACGTCAATAATGATAATGATTTTAATTTTTGCACAAGGCTAACACTTTCGAGTGGGGGCTAAGTCGATTAAATCGACCCCAGTACGCAACTGGTACCTATTTTATCGCCCTCTGCAAAGATGAAAGGCAAAGTCGACTTCTGTGGTATTTGAACTCAGAACGTGAAGGCGAACGATAATAATAATAATAATAATAATAATTATAATAATAATAATAATACTTTCGACTAAAGGCAGACATTTTGGTGGAGGAGACTAGTGGATACATCGACCCAGTGTTTCCTAAGTACTTATTTCATTGACCCCGAAAAGATGACAGTGAAAGTTGACCTCGGCAGAATTTGAACTCAGAACTTAAAGACGGATAAAATGCCGCTAAACCTTTCGTCCAGCATGCTAAAGATTCCGCCAGCTCTCCACCTTAATAATAATAATGATAATGATAAGAAGAATAATCATTTCTACTATAGGCACAAGGCCTGCAATTTGGTGGGAGTGGGGACTAGTAGATTACGTCGAGCCCAGGGTTTCGCAAGTCCTTAATTTATAGACCCTGAAAGGGAAAGTCTGCTTCAGTGGAATTTGAACTCAGAACGTAAAGACGGACGAAATACCGCTAAGCATTTCGCCCAGCATGCTAACGATTCTGCCAGATCGCCACAACAACAATAGTAATGATAATAATAGAGACTTCAAACTTTTAGTAGAAGGCTAGCGATTTTTGAGGAGGTGGGATAGTCGATTAGATCGAACCAATGTTCAACTGGCCTTATTTTATCAACTTCGAAATGACGAATGGCAATATTTTCTCTGCCAGGCACAAGGCATAAACTTTATCCTTACCTTTAAATAACAGATTCATAAAATTTTAACAGAGACGTAATGATACTAGACATGGGATGATGTGAGATCAAAGAATTAAAACATAAATATTTGTATAGATAACAATACTTACTTACATCAAGACCACCATATACTTCAATATGTACATTCATTAAAATTTGATTGTGTGCTTTGTGTGTGTGTGTGTGTGTGTGTGTGTGTCAGTGTGAGATTACAAATACAAAACAATATATTTTTTCATATTTACACGCACATATACAGATAAATATTACCATTGAGATGACACACTGGCCATGTCCACATACTTGCGTAGATACACACACATACGTATACACAAACGCAAGATAATGGTGATTTGAGGGAGAATTTTGCTGCTATGTCTGTCACTTATCTGTGAAGCATGTACAGGCCACTCTCGCTGGTCTTTTCAACCATACATTCACACCCATAGACACACAGACAGGAATGCCTATATACATATAAACACACGCACACACATACACAAACATACAAACATACATATATATATATATATATATACATACATACATACATACATATATAAATACATACATGCATACATACATGCATACATATAGTCTGACTACGCTCGAATTTTCAGAGAAAGATGTCATCCAAAATTGCACATTACAAATACAATCAAGAAATGGAACAATAAAAATATGCAAGCCTTTCCATAGTTTTAATATGTGCCACTGTTTTCGTTATCTACACTCCAAAGACAGGGGTTTGTATCTTTGTTAGATTTCAACTCTTTTCTCAGAGGAAGAATTTTAAGAATCACAAACAGAAGAGAAATATACATATCACTATACAGTGTAACTTTACAGTAATTCGGCTGCTATTTCTAGCAAGCTGAACGTCCTGTGAATTTTCATTTGTTGACGCGAAACGGTCTGATGGCGGTGTTCACCCGTACAATTAAAGTGGGGACCCGTTCAATAACAATTAGAGAAAATACCACAGACTTCAGCACAATTTCCTTCTGCACGGATTAACTAACAAAAGTTGGCTGAGGTCAACTGTAGATTTTATACTATCAAAGAAGATGGATCCCGCTCAATAACAATTACGAAGATACCATTGTCTTCAGCACAATTTGTTTTTACACGCTTTCACTGACAAAGGTTGGCGTAGGTCGACCCCGGATTATACGCTATCAAAGACGAAAATGGCCTGGGGCGAGGCTTAGTGAGAGAGGTAACTGAGAGCTATGTCTGTTATTGCGCAAATTCCTGTTGGTTATCTGCTGTAAACAGCAGTAACTGAATCTTCAGTACAAGAATTCTAATGTCTGAAAATATTCACAGCTTCCACAATACTGTCCACTGGGCATATTATTCACGGTTAGATCATGAGATATCAGCGAAAAAGAAATCCATTCTGGTACTTTGAATCTTGTTCACAATATTCTGATTCCAAAGATCTTCAGGTCTTGAGGCCAACTTCCACAAGTTGGTTGGCGGCAGATTTCTTTGCAACTACCAAAGCCTCGAGAAATGAATGGATTTCTCGAAATATTCCTCTTTATATTTGGTCAGCTAATTGAAACTGCTTTCTTGCCTCTCCTCTTCTCACACTATCTATCTATTTATCTATCTCTCTCTTTATTTCCTTCTTTTTCTCCCTCTTAGTTTCCTTATAAGTCTCTCTAATGGCTGTCATTATGTTTTCACTCCTCTCTATCTATTTCTCTCCCTCTACTGACATGTACGTACATATATGTGTGAGTGTGATTCTCTGTGCGTGTTTGTTTGTGTGTATGTGTGTGTGTGTGTGTGTGAATGTCTATGTGTACATGTATTTGCATGTGTGTCCTACTTCAGTTTCTCTCTCTTCCTCTATCTCTCTTTGTCTTTCTCTCTCTCTCTCTTTGTCTTTCTCTCTCTCTCTTTGTCTTTCTCTCTCTTCGTCTTTCTCTCTCTTCGTCTTTCTCTCTCTTCGTCTTTCTCTCTTTCTCTTTGTCTTTCTCTCTCTTCGTCTTTCTCTCTCTTTGTCTTTCTCTCTCTCATCCTCTTTCTATGGCGATATAAATTTGCTCTCTCTCATATTTTGTATCTCATTGCCTTCACTACCTTTCTCTTTATTTATCTCTCTCTCTCTCTCTCTCTCTTTCTTTATCACTCTTACCCCTTTTCTCTTTCTTATTGCCTCTCTCGCTTTCTCTCTCTCGCTCTCTCTCTTTCACATCCTTTCTCCCTACATCTCCCTCTCTCTCCTGCACCTTTCACACTTATTGAAAGCAACGAATCTTACTAATGAAGATCGAATACCATTCCTTGTCAACAAAGAGAGAGAGAGAGAGAGAGAGAGAAGATGAAAGAGAGAAAGACAGAGAATGGAAAAACGAAAACAGAATTCGGATGACGCTACAGAATCCTCTTGTTTTGCCTAAAATATGAAACGGCAATGTTCTTACGGTTTAAAGACGTCAGATGAGGTTATATATAGTAACAGCTGTTTTACTGGAATAGCATTCGTGTGAGCATTTCTAATTAATTAACAAGTATTATTAACATCATTACTACTACAAACCTAAATTTCGTTTTTTCATTTTCTTCGTTTTCCTATCTCACTGTTTTCATTCCATTTTTTGGTTTGCGTTTTTATTTTTCTATCTTTCTCTTTTCAAAAATATGACTTAAAACATTTTAATATCGAGGAAGAATTTTTTGTTATTTTTTACCAGTGATTGATATTTCGAGTGAAGTAGTAGAAATGATGATGTTCGATATTGCTGAAAATAGAAATAGTTAGAAATATCTAGGTTTTGTTAGTAGAAGGAGAGAAAAAAAAAGGAGTTGGAGAATAAAGAACAAGGAGTAGGTAGAACAGGAAATGAAGAAAGCAAACTCATTCAGTCATTCTTGCCTTCCTGCTTTTCTGTTTCTCTCTTTATCTAATGATAAATACGTGCACACACTAACACACACACACACACACACACACACACACACACACACGTGTGTGTTTATGTGTGTCTTAATATGTGTTTGTCTGTATGATTATATATATATATATATATATATATATATATATACACCCAGTATAACTCATTAAGTATTCGTCCATTACGGAACAGTTTCACGTGTAGATGTTTCAGTTCACACACATTGATCTGTTTTCAACACCATACTTTTATGCTTTTAAAGATGGCAATATAGATTGAGATAAGAAACGCATTCGAGGTGAAGCAGTTTGCTAATGGACGATTCACTAACCTATTACACTGCATTAACGCTTATCTTCTCTCTACGACAACTTTGAGATCGTATCCTCTGTGCTTTGATACGGTGCCCCTACGTGATAAATGTCAAAGTATACACACACACACACACACACACACACACACACACACACACACATACACGCACACTCATACACACACATGCACATATATATATATGTGTGTTTATGTGTGTATGTATCCATGTATACGTATGTGGGTATCTATGTGTGAATCAACAAAAGATGATGACTGACATCTAAGATGCTGAGATGAAAATTTGGTTAAAAATGCCAGTAATTAAACGAAATTTTTTCTTTGTACAAAATAGCTTCCATAAAATAGATTCTTTAATTAATGCAGAATCTGTAAAAGGAGAAATATGCAAATTAGTTAAAGCACTTATGTGCTAGCTTAATTTATGACAGCTTTGTGAAACAGCTAAAATATGCTACTGGTTAGGAAAGGAAGTTGCCTAAATCTTTCCCAAAACGCACATTTCTTCTTTTGTCACACATCCGTAGCACAAAAAGCATGAGTTTTGATTCTTGTTGCACCCCACGCCCAGTGTGCGATATCTTCTGGAATAAGGTGGTGCGCAGACAGAAACGTTAGCACTCCGGACAAAATGCTTAGCAGTATTTCGTCCGTCTTTTAAACTCCAATATGCGTTCAAATTCTGCTGAGGTCTACTCTGCCTTTCATCGCTTCGGCGTCAATAAAATAAGTACCACTCACGCACTGGGGTCGATGTTATCGACATATATCCTCGCTAATCTTGCTGGCCTTGCTGATTATGATATTCCAAACCTTACTGTTTGGCGGTGGTCGTAGTTTCTTTATTGCTCAGAGACGCGAGGAGAAGGTTGTGGGAAGTAAACGGACGAAGCTCAGATGCTCACAGTTTTAATGAGAGAAATGTTTCAATTGCAGAAGCAGTTTGCCATTCTGCATTTACCAAATTTCTCAAAAGAGTCGAAGTTTCATTTGACTAAAGCAAAGGGAGGCAGCGAAGAAAAATTTCATTCATTAATTCATTAAGGGAATAACCGCATTGAATCGGCAAAAGAAACTAAATAATTAACGAAATTAATAATAATAATAATAATAATTCTCATTATTATCATCGTCGTTATCATCAACACAACCACCACCACCACCACCACCACCACCATCATCATCATCATCATCATCATCATCATCGTCATCATCATTATTACTATTATTATTACGACAGTGCTGATAGCAATGTAAACGATGGAATTTCGATTGGTTCGATTTGAAAATTAGGATTCAGTGAAATGTCTCCGGC
>NC_142954.1:25116051-25128551 GCF_046866305.1 Octopus bimaculoides
CCTCCTTTTACAGTTCGTCTCTATCCAATGCGGATATAATTAAGTAGCACACAGTTCCGCGGACCGATTAAATCCATTTGAGAGTGTAACAATGTATGTAACCCTGTGACAATTAAAGCCATCATATGCGTAATTATCATTATGATGCTGAAAACTGGTTATTTGCTTACAATTTTTCTACAACATTTATTTATTCAGATTAGTTCCAGACACGTGACTACCAAACCGAAAAGCTTTTGTTTTAATCGTTTGACGAATTTCTATTTTAAAATCCTCTACATAAGGTATTAACGGAAACGTAGGTGCTTGTATCGCCTTTCGCTAAAAATAGCAGTCAAGTCACAGTTAAATCAAACGCAAGCTGCTTTCTAAAGATAACAGGCAAAAATGTCGTAAAATGATACGATTACAGATACACATGCCTAGTAAGATGGTGGACGATTGGTCGTGGCTAGAACGCTCATGATCTTATATGGTTTGAAGATAAACAACAGCAATGCGAGTGAGAGGGAAAGACTGTCATAAGAAGTCGCCATTGTTTATATACATATAAATGTACAAAGATTGGAACACATAGAAAACATCACCAGTAAATGGCTTCTTGCGAGGTAATTAACATCGGAACAAGTGATCATAAAGCGAGGAGATAACTTTCTATCTCTCTCTCTCCTTCTCTGTATATGTGTACATAATTACACATCCACGCACATAAACACACACATACACACACACACACACACACACACATATATATATATATATATATATATATATATATATATACATATAGATAGATATATATATATATATATATATATATAATATATATATATATATATATATACATATAGATAGATATATATCTATATGGATAGAGAGATAAATATGTCTATATATATATAGAGAGAGATATAGATATGCATGTTTACACATACATGTATATGCACATTATATATATAATATACACATATATGTATACGTATAGATATATATATTATACATATGTATATATATATATATATATATATATATATATATATATATATATATATATACACACGTAAATATGTATTGTATTTTACAAATATAAATTTTTCAATATAATTACACACATGCAGATAGTTACATATTTATGTATGCATATTATACTTAAATATCTATTACATACAAAAATAAACGCACGGAAGGAACGGCAAACGCGCACGCACACACATCGTATACATGTATGTATAAATGTATAAATGTGTACTTGTGTGAATATATATATATATATATACGCGCATATATATATATACACGGACATATATATTTATCTACACACACACACACACATATATATATATGTGTGTGGATATGTATATATATTGCGTGAGTTTATGTTTTTGTGTGTGCCAGACGATAAAATATTGTATAGCTCGAAGACAAAATGGCTCCGAAAAGATGTCCTGTCTCGCGGGGATGGAAATAAAAAAAAATTAAAGTCAAACATAAAAAAAATAACTTATGTACAAACACACACACACACACACACACACACATATACACATGCGCACACACATTAGTATATATGTATGTATACAGACACACGTACACACATATATTTATATATATATATATATATATATATATATATATATGTGTGTGTGTGTGTATTTGTATGTGTGTGTGTATATATATATATATATATATATATATAAATATATATACAAATATATGTATATATATATCTATATGTATATATATATAATAGATTCTAGATTAGACTAATGCTATGTTTGGCTGAAAACCGAATTTTATCTTTGCATGAAGTGTAATTGCTGCCAGAATTATTGATTTTTGTTTTTCCTTCTAGCGACCTGCAAATATCAGAAGAATGAATTGGTAGGCAGCTTATATATGTTTGGTGGAGAAGATTTTTGGTTTTGATAGTTATTTCGTGGCGTTTAGGCAATTTTTGTTTCGTTGTTTTTTGTTTTGTTTTGTTTTTTTTGTTGGGTTTTGACTTACAATCCTTGACCAGCAATAAGTATGTTGTTTGCGTGAAAGATGCATTAGAATGCTAAGGTAAAAATGTCTTCTAGTAGTTTTGTGATGTTGCTTTGTACATTAGAAATATCATATATACAAATAATGCAAGAAGTGACATTGATTTTTTTTACTTTTTCTGTGTTTTTTTTTTGGGGGGGGGGGTTATTTTTTTTGCCCTTGCAGAAGTGGGGTTAGTTTAAATATACTTCTTTGCTTGCTGAATTGGTTTCAGAATTTCAGAACTTCGGAATCAACAGAAATCAAATAAATTGTCTTGCTACAATTAGTTGCCTTCATTTCTGTTCCCGTTTCTTATCAGTGTTCACATTTAAATCAGTAGTTTCAAAGCAGCATTTGATATTCCTGGCATTGATAAAACACATGACAATTCTACATAGAGGCAAGCGTTTCTTATCTTCAAAAATAGCAACTCCGCTTCATAGCAATCGGGGGACAGCAGCTACGGCATGTCTCTACCGTCATATTCTATATACACAAACGTAAAGATGTGTGCGTGATACGTGTCTTTGTGCGACTTTGTACCTATGAGTATGCGTTTTCGTGTGTGATTATTGAGTCGTTATTTTGGAATCTAGTTAAATATATACTCCTAGGAAGTTTAGTTGCTTTTGCAGAGATAATAACAACTTATAATAGGCAATAGATAAATATATATGCCAATATATAGAGCAAATGGCAATAGTACACACACACACACACACACACACACACACACACACACACACACACACACACACATGTACGTATGTGTGTGTGTGTGTGTGTGTGTATTTATGGGACGTTGATTTTCCTGTTTAATACACTTGCACGCTATATGACCGGTCATGTGTTTTCGTTAAGTATTATATTCGTTCGAATCATATATTTACGCACTGAAATGTCAGCCCACATCTTGCAGACTATTTTGCATATCTGGGACTACTTTGTTGAACTCGTCCCTTCACCATTTACTTGCGGTTTTCTTTCATAATACAATTTCTACCTCCTTCTGTACAGTATTTTCTTTTAAAAGTTTATTACAAATCTATATTCGTTTTGCTTTGCTGTGACGTTTGTTTTGTACATACATACATGCAACAGGCGTCCTTCATTCTCCATCTACCAAATTCACTCACAAGGCTTTGGTTGGACCGAGACTATAAAGAAGACACTTGCCCAAGGTGCAACGCAGTGGGACTGATTACAGAACCATGTGGTTGGGAAGTAGCCTTTTACCACACAAAGACAACTGCGCTTAAATGTATAATTTCAGAAATGAATAAATAAGAAATGCAAATATTTTGTCTCCTTATATGTGGCTCTCAAAGCAACGTTATATTACGAACACATGAAATCTGAATGAATTTAGCTGACAACCTAGATATGCATTCGCATTATGAAATGAAATCGACAAGGGTATGTACGTTTGTGTCAATAATGGCAGTCATATTTATTTCAATATTGTAATGATTCATGAATGTGTGTAGATGAGAGAGAGAGAGACAGAGAGAGAGAGAGAGACAGAGAGAGACAGAGAGAGAGGGTGAGTGAGAGAGACAGAGAGAAGATATGTGTGACAGAAAAAGACTGAGAGTGTGTGTGAGTGTCCGTGTGTATGTGTATGTGTGTGTGTGTGTGTGTTTGGGAGAGAGACAGAGAGAGAATATGTGTGACAGAAGATGACTGTGAGTGTGCGTGTGTGTTTGAGAGAAAGAGAGAGAGAGAGAGAGACAAAGAGAACAGACAGACAGACAGTCATGGATACGGACCTAAATATGTAATCTGTCGGTATATAAAATATGAGATTCTCACAGTCAGAAAGAAAAAAATATTACACAAGCTTCATTTACGCCATCATATTTTCCATTTATCCTGTTTCTGAATCTTTGGGTATTTTCCCCGGCCCCCATTATTTTGATACTTCTTGTTTTTTATTCATATATTTCTTGATTTTTTATTTCTTTAATTTGTTTAATGTTATCTTTTTTTTCCTGTTTGATTTGATATTTTGTTTTTGTATTTCTCATTCATCCCCGGAAGCTACATTCTTCTTAATCTCTTAATTCTTAATACACCGTTATCTTAACAGCATATAAATATAAACGCTTTCTTAACAACCTCTCTAATCCGGAGACAGTCTTAAAAATGTATTTGGCTCGTAGATACAGCAATTTTAAACACTGCAATTGATTTCTAAGTGTGTGAGTCCTGCGTCTCCATCTCTATCTTCTTATTCTCTTCCTCCTCCTCCTCCTCCTCCGCATCCACTTCTATTTCATCTTCTTCCTCGTTTTCTTCTTGTATCATTATTATTATTATTACTATTATTGTTGTTGTTGTCGTTGTTGTTTCCATTTCACTTCTCAGAGCTCTTCATTTCATTTGCCGCGGCTAATCCTATAATAGCGGACAACAACCTATTGCCAAAGTTCTCACACTGTCTCTTTCTACGATATTTAACACCGAAATCCTCGATGCCCCCAATAATGGAAATTTTCCGGAGCATGTCCTACCCTCGTGACAATCCGAATTTCTACAACTAACTTCTCAAACTTGGTTGTTAATGCCCCCAATGCACCCAAAATTTACTGGAAGGACACCTCGTCCCCCTCCTCCTCCTCCTTCTCCTTCTTCTTTTTCTTGCTGTCGTTGTTATTGTCATCTTTTGATTTTGCTTTTTAGTTGTACGCTTTTCGTCCAAGTCTTGCCCCAGAGACTTTTAAATTGTAACAAATTCTAAGTTCATGTGGGCAGCATGATGATACGAGGTTCGATAATTGCTATGTTTCGAAGCAAGAATATGCATCTATTTTTATGTCACTTCCAAAAGAAAAGTTCCATAGGGTGAGATGTGTGATTTTTTTCCTGTACTGGAAATGGTTTGTGCTCCCACTAGTGTCTATGATGAGGCAGACACAGTCCTGGCAAATTTCCCATTGTATATAATGTGCAGATCTATCATGTCTCTTTTGAGGACGCAACAAGGCTACGCATGGAAATAATGTAACCAATGAGTTCAGGCTGTATTTTACACACGAGACACATTAGCATAATGCCGTTCTTTAAGATGTGGGCCTGCAAGCCTCTGTCCAGAGAACGCTAATAATTGATGTGTTAGAATTTTCTCAATTTCAGCTTTTTCTCAATTTCACCTCTCTCTGGGTATTTACCTCGATGTGTCGTTTTTTTTCTGCCATTTGCCACTAAAATTAAATGACGCTGCATTTGTAATAACGGTTCCTTATGTGTTTAGCTTTTTCTGTGCTTCATCTTAGTTCATATACTTCTGGGACTTCCTGTATTTGGAATTCTTTTAAATATATTTTTTGACTCTTTTCTTACTGAATAAAATATCTTGCTGTTTTCGTGCATTAAAAGAAATTTTAGCATCCAGTTCTCAGAATTTTTCAGATATAAGTTTAGGCCAATCGTGACAATTACCAGTGAAAATTCAAGTCGTAAGAGTCCACGGTCTCCTTCACTTCTTAATAAATATAATGGTTCTATGTCTGCTTTAGGGTGTTGCATTCCATTCAAAAGTTTTCAACGTTTTCTATCAAGCTTCCTAATTTCTACACTTGACCAGCTGAGTATATTGAAAATATAAGTTACACCCTACGACCAATATGGCAAAAATATTAATTGCTTGTATCCTCTTTCTTGAGTTTCACTTTGTCCTGAGTTAGGGTTATCCTGCGATAGCATTGTTTTCTAATATTTTCTCCTCATTGTTCACCGTTCGATCCCATAGCCCACAATACCCACAAGAATGTATAACTCACCTTTATATACGTTTGCTGACCAAGTTCAACGTCGGATGCTTTTGACAGGTTTCCTCGGATGAACGTAGCTTTGCGAATTTATTGTTGCTGTTATCATTATTACAGTTTCTCTCAAAATTGCTGGCCTTGTACCCAAATTTGAACCCATCATCATCATCATCATCATCATCATTATTATTATTATTATTATTATTATTATTATTATTATTATTATTATGTAAGGCGGCGAGCTGGCAGAACCGTTGTCACGACAGGAAAAATACAAAGTGGCATTTCGTTCGTCTTTACGTTCTGAGTTTAAATTCCGCCGAGGTCGACCTTGCCTTTAATACTTTCGGAGTCGACAGATTAAGTACAAGTTGAGCACTGGGGGGGGGGGGGTCGACTTGATCGAAGAGTCCCCTCCAACAAAATTTCAGGCCTTCTGCTTTTAGTAGAAATGATTGTTGTTCTTGCGATGGTGATGGTGGTTGTTGCTGTTGTTGTTCTTGTGATGGTGATGGTTGTTGTTGCTGTTGTTGTTGAAGTCACTGTTACAACGTGGTTGACATCGGTTACAGTGTGTTGGTAATTATTTTCAAATAACTCAATTGAATTTTCTCTCTAAATAAATAAAAAAGCTAATCTACGTCTTCATACAAAATTTCCCATCTCTCCCCATCTTCAGCTGTCTTTTCCTATACCCCTCTCTCTCTCTCTCTCTCTACTCCTTTCTAATTCAATCTCTCATTAACTCCCTCTCTTCGTCTCTTCATCCTCCTTTCAATCTCTCTCTCTCTCTCTCTCTCTCTTACTCTGCTACCCATTTTCCTTAGCTTTTTAGCGGTTCAAACAATGAGACTTGAAATGCCAAACAATACTATCAGTTTCGGTGAATAATTAATAGCTATTCTCAGCCTTTCACTGAGACTCGAGTGTAGTAAAAAAAAAATTTTTTTTAAATATACAAGAAACCACATCGGTGATTACCCCATTTTATTTCCTTTACGAGAGAAAAATAAACTTCAATTTAATTTCTTTTATTCTTTTTGTTTTTTTCTTAAAGATTTATCTTCGTTGTCATTTTGTTTCATTTAGAAAATTATAGTGAAAGCGAAAGTAGAACGAACACATCTCAGTATAAAATTTGCATAATCATAGGATGTATGATTGTATATATGTATGTAGGTACGTACGTACGTACGTACGTACATAGATATATGTACATACATAGATATATATGTGTGTATGTAGGTATGTGAGTACGTATGTATATATATATATATATATATATATATATATATATACATACGACTGGCTTTTTTCAGTTTCCGTCTGCCAAAGCCACTCACAAGGCTTTGGTTGACCCAAGGCTATAATAGGAGACACTTGCGGGAGGCGCCATGCAGTGGGATTGAAACCGGAACCATGTGATTGAGAAGCACGCTACTTACCACACAGCCAAGCCTGCGCCTATATATATATATATATATATATATATATATATATATATATATATATGTGTGTGTGTGTATGTATGTATGTATGTCTGTCTGTCTTTAACTTCTTTCAGTCATTAGATGCAACAATACTATGTCACTGACGTTATTTTTTTAACACCTAATTTTATTCCATCCTCTCTAATGTCGAACTACTATGTCCCGATGCGTAAACTGTCCGGCACTGGTTATCAAGCCTTGGGTAGGGGAAGAAAAAAGACAATGAGGGTAGAACATCCACCCAACGTGTCCCACAGTTGGACTGAACCTGAAACTTGTAGTTGGAAAACAAACTTCTTACTATACAGACATATGCACGTACGTACATGTAGATACATGTAGCTATCTCTCTCTCACTCTCTCTCTCTCTCTCTCTCACTAATATATATATATATATATATATATATATATATATATATGACCTTGCATATACATACATGCATACATGCGTATGTATTCGTCTGTATGTGTATACATATGGGTTTTTGCGTGTATGTTTATCTATATACGTATGCAAACATACAGGATTTTGAATCAGTGTACGAATGCATATGTACACATGTACATACATGCGGTAGCATATGTATGTATGTATATATTGTGTGCATATATGTACAAAATTGTGTGCGCGCCTGTGTGTTTCTGTGCGTATGTCTATATCTTCAATTGTAAATTTAACACAGTACCATTGAAGAGAAATAGTGATTACAAAACCATTTAAATGTCTTCTGTAACCATGTTGCACAGTATTTCCGTTGTATTTGACTAGAATCTACTTTTACCATTCCTGTATAATTCTGCCGTTTCCGTTTCTCTCCTCTGTGTCTTTACACCTCGAACTGTTTCATGTTCCAGCTATACGTCTCCACAATACAATATTTCGCTTCTTTATTTGATGTGTTTGTTTAGCTTCAGGTCAGCCTCCAATACTTAGCACAGACCTGTGATCTATATTCCAGCCGTGTCCATCCCGTTTGGTTTTCTTTTTCTATATGTTGAGACGTAGTCTACCTAGGAAAATATTTACAAATGCGACCGGTTAATTGTTGCTGTTGTAATTGCTGTCGTTGTTGTTGTTGTTGTTGCTGTTGTTGATTAGCCTTAAGTTAAAACATATTGATGAAACTAATGATCAAAGTTGCCCATTGTTTATGTAGAAGATTATCACAAAATTTTCTTCGGTTTTCTAGTGGATGTTCTTTAGCCCTAGGCAAGTCTTCATCGATCAAACTGATTATCAATATCGATGTATCCCGCCTTTTCTTCAGACATAATTTATTTGAAAGCATTATTCAATGCTTCGTTTTTTTTACTGTTTGTTACATTTTGGTGGGTTTTTTAACCACCGGTAATGTTCTGAGCCAGCACTCGTATGATCAATGTTGTTTTTGCCATCAAAATCACGTTTGGTTTTATTTTTAAAACACGCATTTAGTATAACGTTTATTTATTGGCACGAATTGACAAGTAGGAGGGACGGTTTCAACCTGGAATAGTCAGAGTAAGCTATACCTGAATGGTTCTGCAGAGGGGGGGGGGGGCAATGCCTACATCATCATCGTTATATATTATTGTCTTTTACACATGCATTACAGAAAGATATAAAGGACTAGAAATCCTTTTATGGCTGGATGTGATTGTGAGTGTTTGTGTGTGTGTGCGTGTTTGAGTGTGTGTACGTGAGTGTGAATGTGTTTTTGTATGAGTGTGTGTGTGAGTGTGTGTAAACAATAAAGTTCACATACTACGAAATTCCGTCTTTTAATTTGTATAGCATCTCCCACAATTAAGACACGAATACCATTTTCCCGTTTGAGATTCTGTTATGAATTTGAAGTGACACAAATAATCATTTCAATACGATAAACAGACCGTTTCATCAGAACAAAAGCTTCCAGTTTGAATCGTAGTTCCTTCTGAAACATTCCACTCATAACCTGGAAAGAAATACCGCTTGTATTTTTATAGGTTTTAGAATTATTTCAGGGGTGGAAATTGTATTTTAACTGTAGATACAGCTGCAGAAATGTACATAGAATAAAATTTTAAAATATCTTTGGGATTTTGACTTTTAATTCTTCAAAGTATTTTGCTGTGAACATTCCTTTAAACCAATTTATCTCTTCTGCAAACTCATTCTTGTTGCAGATATTACGTCGTTCCAATGATATATTGGATTTAAACGACATTTGAAGAAACGGAGCTATTGAATTCGCTAGATATGTTTATAGTGCATAAGCACTCATTCAACACACACACACACACACACACACACACACACACACACACACACACACACACACACCCACACACACACACTCATATATATCATGTTTACGTGTTCAATACAAACTATTCCCGGGTATATAGTTAATACACACAGCTTGACTAATTCACAAAACTGGCTCTCAACTTCGAAGTCACTATCAAGGGTATGATAAATATTAGATTGCACGCTTCTATTATGTAGTCATTGTTCATAGGTTTTATGCGTACGGAAACTGTATTTTATGTGTATATACACTTATAGATATGACTATATATATATATATATATATATATATATATATATATAATTATATATAAATCTAAATACATATACATATATGCATATATATGCACATATACAAAGACGTATTTATCAATATATATATATATATATATATATATATATATATATATATAAACATAGATTTTTATGGAGGCATTACTACAAATACATTTGTATGTATATATAAAATGTTTATAGCCATCTAGATGTATCTATCGACACACACACACACATGTATATATGCTTATGCATATTTATATACATATATATATTTAGATATATGTATATATATATATATATATATATATATATATATGGATGTATATATATATATATGACTATATATACATATATATTTATATACATATATGTATATATATATAGTCATATATATTTATATATATATATATGTGTATATATATGCATATATATATATATATATATATATATATATATACACATATATACATATACACATACATACATACAAACACACGTACATGTACACGTATGTTCGCATACGTTAATACTCTCCCTCCTAAATTGGCATGTATAAATCATTCGGAAAAGCTTTGATGTTACAAAACCAAAATAAAACAGAATAACAGAAAAAATTGACAAATACGAAAGGAAATAAAAAAAGGTACATGTGTATTTATAGCCACATATATACACACAAAAACAACATATATATATATATATATATATATATATATATATATATTGATATATGTACACAAATACATGTGTACATATATCAATACATATATGAGTGTGTTTGTAAGAATAAACATTATTGTATGTATGTGTAAGTATGCATACGCATGCAGTAACATCAGAAGTAACCCAGTAAATGTGTTGCCGCCTCAGCTTATGCTATTACAATGCTGCATATTCAGGTTTGTTCTCCTCTGCTGCCATCACCACCACCGCTGCAGCCAACACCCCCGTCAGCTCCACAAACAAAGACACACAAACATATATATATATACATACATATACATATCTGCGTCATATGCCATTTCACACACATTCCCAGCCACAGTGACACATTGGAGATTAATCAGATCGAAAGCAATTTACGATGAATGTCTTGTTTGTTAGGGAATTTGGTTTCTATTTAAGCATTACACACACACACACACACACACACACACACACACACAAAACATCTGCCTTTCCATTTTGTTAGAAGAACATCTCATTGTTTGACTTAAGTGGGAACCTGTGACAGAAATACGATGCGACAAATGACACCATTTACGTAGAGCTTTTCCAGTCCTCCTCCCCTCCGACACTCACACACACACACACAAAAACTCTCTCCCCCTCTATCCCACACTCTCTCTCCCCCTCTATCTCTGTTTCTCTCTTTGTTGTCTTCTCTCTCTCTATCTTTTGTCTTCGAAGTATATTTCTGCCACGTCCGTTATTTCCCGATATGAAAGTTTTGTCAAATTTTCCGACCGTTTCTTTCCTCATAAATTAACTCTTGTCACACACATATCAACCATCAGCCTGGTACATCCCTTCCCTCTCCGAAGATCCCAGTGTCAACACTCTAAAATTTTTTCTATATTCTGCTACATGCATTCTTCAATATGACAGGCTCTTGTGTCCAGACCATTTTCTGATGCCTTTATTCCCAAAATATATTGCATTGCTTTAACGATTACTGAATGCTAAGTTTCTACGTGAAGCAATAGAAAAGAAAAAAAAAGTCAGCACGGTTTCACCGGGGACAATATAAGCTCTAATTATTCCAGAACCAATTTTATTAGCAAAATTGTTACATTTTATTGTTCAGTGCAATAAAAAAGAACGAGGAAAAAGAAAATACCTTTAGACTGTCAAAATACTCAATCTTTTTCCTTGAATAAATACAGTTGAATAACCGCATTGTGTACCAAGATAACAATTGGAGAAATCAGAAACACTGATTATCAAAACGGTTTAGCAAAGAACCCATTGAAAAGCAAACACAACTAACGTACAGGTTCTTTCGGGGAATTCTAGAAAAATAAATATCGCAAGATATTTTGACGAAAATAAAATAAAGGCGCTTCTGCCGGCATCGAACTGTGCGTAGGACGCATTCAGACTATAATATTTTCAAATATTTAGACTATGATTGAAATTTCATTTGAAAAGCGCAGTCTCATGAATAGTATAAGAAAAAACTACGGATCTACAGATGCACATAATCTGAAATATTCTCTTTCCAGGAGAAAAAATAACACTGATGACGTCAGATGATTCATCGACATTATGTCTACTGCTATGGTATATAAGATGAATACCCGCTGATTCCCGGGTACATTTTACTGAATATTAACGTGAAGAAAGTACATAACGTACTTACACATTGCGTATATATATGTCTGTGCGTTTCTATCTCTACACAATCACACGCACACATATATGAATATATATATATATATATATATATATATATATATATATACATATATATATATATATATATATATCTACACCCACACGCGCACATATATATATACATACATACATATATGTACATACATATATATACATACATATCCGTATGTATGTAAACAGCGATAGACATACAAACATAAGTATTGTCAAATTTGCCCATTATTTCATATATATCTGTATTATAGGAGATCGCTCAGATTATAT
>NC_142954.1:25133551-25153551 GCF_046866305.1 Octopus bimaculoides
CATGATGATTTAAATAATTCACATTTGGCTATGCTAAAGTACGAGCGTTCTCAAAGGCATATAAAATCTTTGATAGATCTTAATATATTCGGGAATGTTCGCATAGACTGACAATTAGATGCATGTAAAAATCAAAGCAGACAACATCATAATGAGAAAGTTAGACGAAACAGATCCATTCTGCAACGATTGATCGATGTTGTTATTTTTTTAGGCCTCCAGGTATTATCGGATCGGGTTATTTTTTATCTGAAGGCTCTAATAATCGTGGAAATTATAAAGAACTCGTATATTTAATCAGTAAATATGACAAAAAAATGGAAAGTCATCTAGCAAATTAAGTTCCATGTCGAAGTGAAAATATTTGTCTTCAATATCAATAAAATGAACATGCTCAATCTTCAAGCTAATTCTGACATTTGGCTCTTTGTAATGTAAGAAATCGTGTCATTCTGTTTGACTATCCATAAATTTTGTGTCTATGGTATTGTCAAAATATATTATTGTGCTTATATTGGCATGTGTGCATTCTAACATGTGCTTTGACCGAACACGTAGACTTTGTAGTTTTATACCGGATACAATCAAATATCAACGCTTCGTCATAAAAGGCGCATTGCTGTCAGGAACTAATTAAGGTCCGGTATAAAAAATAAACTTGCATAACCTCCAAATTTATTACTGCTTTCAATTTCTGTTAAAAGAAATCACATGCCAAATGCGTATATATATGTATGTATGTATGTATGCATTGCATGTATAGATATATAGAAAGATAGCTAGATAGCTAGATAGATAGAAAGATAGCTAGCTAGATAGATAAATAGATAGATAGATAGATAGATAGTTCAATGACCGTGCTTGCGAACGGGTGCTGTATTGTTCATTGTATGACGTGGGTAGTCAGTACAATTTCTTAGAAGCCGATTTGCTTGGGCCATAACTCTGATTTTAATATTAGCTATCGTTGATAAAATCGGAAGTGATAATGGTGTGTGACATGCCGAAATGGGAAAATTGCGTTGCACTTGAGATTGCCGCTTCATTTGCTGCATACGGACTTTACAACTCGCGTTTAATGCTTTTTGTTTTGTGTTCGTATGAAATACTGTGCTTGCACTCTGCATGCATGCATGCATGCATACATACATACATACATATATACAAACATACATATACATAGATAGATAGCTATGTGTCTATGTATGTGTGTGTGTATGTGTGTGTGTGTGTGCGTGTGTGTGTGTGTGTGCAAACAAAGATGACAACGGAAAAAGAATATTATATAATGAACTTCAATGGCTTACTGCTGTTTCTGCTATGTCATCTCTTTCTGGTGTTCCTCTTTGTTTCCATTACTACTCTATACCCGTCAAATATTGTGTTCCAGACTAATTCTATATTGAGTCCTACACCAGGTAATTAGTCAGTTCTAAGTGATTAAACGAAATATCAATACATATATATTTATATATATATATATATATATATATATAATAATAATACAAAGAATATATATACATGTATACACACATATATGTACATACTTACATCTACATGTGTATATACATGCATATCAGGGTACAGGACGTTAGAACAATAAACTACAGACAACGGAACGAACACACAGGAAAACGGAAAGCCACTTGGAATATCCCTTCATCAGCTGTCTCTATTCTATCTAGACGTTTCGAAGACAAGACAGAACGTACTCTAGAATAGTCTCTTCCTGAGTAGTGGATCAACCCACTACACAGAGGATTCCAAGGTGGCAAACACAAACCAAGACAGGAAAAAATAGACAGTGAAAACAACATTCAAAAGCCGTACGGCCAAACGCAAATCTGAGGTAGAACGCTAGTAGTTCGTCTTGCCTTCACAGCGGCTGGAGTGAAAAGAAAGTTGACCACAGGTCACACGAGAGCAGAGAGGATGGTGGAGGGAGGAAGTGGAACAAGGAGGAAGGGACAGAAGCAGTGAAGTAGAGGCCAGGACAGAGGGGTAGATAGGAAGATAGAGGAAGACAGATAGATAAATAGATAGAGAGGATGGTGGAGGGAGAAAGTGGAACAAGGAGGAAGGGACAGAAGGGTATAGCAGTGAAGTAGAGGCCAGGACAGAGGTATAGATAGAAAGATGGAGAAAGACAGATAGATAAATAGATAGAAAGATAGATAGATAGATAGACAGATAGATAGATAGATAGATAGATAGATAGATAGAAAGATAGTCATGTTTGGAATGATAAAGGCTATGATGATTTAAATAATTTACATATGGCTATGCTAAAGCACGAGGGTTCTCAAAGCATACAAAATCTTTGATAGATCTTAATATATTCTGTGTGTGTAATATATTCTCTGTGTGTATATTTAAGTATGTATCTATGTACATTTATATATATATATATATATATATATATATATATATATATAGAGAGAGAGAGAGAGAGAGAGAGAGAGAGAGAGAGAGAGAGAGAGAGAGATAGACACGTCAGAGGTAGCCGTCATAGGAAACCTAGCACGCTAGAAGGAATAGCATCGGAAAATTACATAAAATAGTTGCTTTTGTTTCAAAGAAATTCTGTCCAGGTGTTTTCGAAATACTCTACCCTCCCCTTCCCACTCTCTCAGTGAATCGGTCGTCTTCTTCGAGATCGTCTGCTTCGAGATCGTCTGCTTTGAGATCGTCTGCTCTGAGATCGTCTGCTTTGAGAAGACGCACGTGCCAGACACCCCCTCTCCCCCCCCTCTCTCTCTCTCTCTCTCTCTCTCTTTGTTAATGTAGAATCGTTGCTCACCTCGTTCCACTTTCTGACCCAAACCAGAGCAATCCCATAATTCCTGAGTCAGCCAGCTCAAATGTCAGAATAACCTGGCGGTAAGTTTGATTTTTTTTTTTAAATCCAAAGCATCTGTATATATATATATATATGTATGTATGTATGTATGTATGTATGTATATACAGAGAGAAAGAAAGTGAAAGAGAGTGAGAGAGAGGGATCCATTTTTATATGTATGTATATGTCTTGATATACATACACAGATGTACATATATGTATCTCTGTCTATCTCACACGAGCACAAACGGACACGCACAAGCGCGCGCACACGAGAAATTAAGTACCAGTTGCGTAGTGGAGTTGATCTAATCGATTGGCCCCCGTCTCCAAAAAGAATATCGGGCCTTATGCCTAGAGTAAGAAATGATTACTAGGTGGTTGTCGTACGTGTGTCCTCTTGTGAATGTTACATGTCGAGACCAAGTGATAGCAAATGTGAATGTCGCAGATTTATATGGCTACAAAGTGTACTTCTGGCAGTTTAGTATTTCGTTTCATTGCACAAGCGGTACATATGCATGGCTCATGTCGATTCTGTGAGAATAAGCAGATTCCTTTTTCGCAAATATTTAACGGTTTGGGGAGAGAGTATCGGGGCTCGCTACAATTGGAAGTCTTGTGAATTTAGTTTGGCTCAATAGAATCGGCTGCCCCAATTTGTAATCAGCAAAGTCGTTAGAGCGTTGGTTAAGAATGATTCTCGTTCCCTCTCTCAACCAAGGTCAGTGGAATGGAGCAACTGTTTATTAGAATGTCAGACGGGATATCTGGTGTTATCCTTTCCGTTTTCCTTGTGCAATGATGTTGATGTTTATCCTTTCATCACTCTAAAACATCACCAAGAATGCAGTGAAGAACTAAACGTTAACATGGTGGCCACTTTCATCCCCAGTCTGTGGACATAATCAGGAAAAAAGATAACGCTCTGGAAACACTGTTGTCTACTAATTAATCTACGCCAGTTTTTATTAATTAATGTGTTTGTTTAAAAACATTTCCCCCCAATGATATTAATCTGATACCCGATCTCATAAACAATGCTTAAATGTCTGGCCGTGTAAACAACTTGGAACATATCTTGGGTCTGAATTCAGGAATTACGAATGTACATAAACATATGATATATATGTATGTGTGTGTGTGTGTGTGTGTGTGTGTGTATGTGTGTGTGATTATATATATATATATATATATATATATATATATATATATATGTGTGTGTGTGTGTGTGTGTGTGTGTGTGTGTGTGTGTGTGTGTGTGTATGTATACATATATATCCTATTCTTCCTTTTATTCTAGTATTTGTTTACGTCATTTCACGGCGGTCATTCTGGAGCACCGCCTTCAGTCGAACAAATCGACCCGAGGACTTATTCTTTGTAAGCTTAGTACTTATTCGATCGGCCGCTTTTGCTGAACCGTTAAGTTACGTGGTCATACACACACCAATATCGGTTGTGAAGCCTTAGTGGTGAGGGCAAACACAGACTCTTTGTTTTGTTTTGCATTTGTGTATTTCGTTGTTCGAAAGAATGGTTCATGTTCCATGTTCTCGTACTTCGTATTTTTTGTTACAAAAATTTCCAAGACGGCACCCGCAGGACTCCATCGGAAAATCCCAGGTAGGGAGGAAATAGTTTTCATAGCAATGGCATTTATTTTGTTTCCTATTTGTCGAAATGTTGGCTACAATACCAGCTCTCCTAACACCTATCATGTCATAGTTCTTAACACCAGGTGTCGTATAACACCTTTCGCCCATAAACACTCACATACGTTCGCAATCTCCCTCCTCCACACTTTATTATCTTACCTCACTATATCACATCGTCCTCACACTCGCTCTTACTCATCCTCGTTCACACACACATATACACACACAAACCCTGACACACACACACGTAACATTTGTTACACATTCACATAACCTCGTTCACCAACGCAATTTCACACACAATCCTTCTCAATATCACTTCCTCTAACTTTTGCCCCCTCATACAAAGTCACTGTCACACTCCCTATCTCTGTATACACTCTAGCATTCAATCTCTATATTTGTCCATTACACACATTATTTTAACACATACGCACACGCACGCACACATATACACGCATTATGACAGACATCCATACTTGCACACATTCGCTAACATAAGCTCCATCAACAATTAAACTTTCACCTTCAATATTCACTAATCTCTCAATGATGTATAGTTTACACCATTTCTTTTTTAAAAAATTACTGCCACTAACGTATTTGGCTAGAAGTGGCGTTGACGTTGGGTGGTTGTGTTGGTGGAAGGAAACTATTCACCTCCTTGACCTCAATATTGTTGTAATTGTTTTTTGTGAAGATGATATAGTTTCGGAAAACATTGTATAGCTATGTGGTCGCCCCGGTGTCTGCTGTATGTTCCCATGGCTATGTAGTTTCAGTGATAAATGGAGAGAAACCGTCTGTCATTCATATATTATGGCTAACATATTGCTTCTTTCATTCGCAGATCTGTGTATGGAAGTGTGTGTGTATGCAAACAAATACCTATATATACACGCACAACCGCACATATATTTATATATATATATTTCATAAACACAATAAAATGCATATATATGTATATGTATGTGTGTTCATGCACCTGTCTGTATATCCATCGAGCTACACACACATGTATATATATATACACTTACTTATAGGTTTATGCGTATATGAATGAATGTGTACACGTATGTATACTCAAGTGTGTGTGCATATTTAAATACATCCAATGATAAATAGATATAGATAGATAACGACAAATAGATAAGTTATATGAGCTTCCATTTGTATATACACTTATATAAGAGTATAGGAAATACATGTGATACTATTTCTTTGTATATACGAGTAAATATGTACAACCATATTTATATCTATAAACACACACAGACATGAATATATGTATATATAATGTATGTGTACATATATGTGAATATATACATGTGTGTATGTATATATATATATGTGTGTGTGTAGATATATATGTATATATATATTAATACACACACACATTAATATATATATATATATATATATATATATACACGACGGGCTTCTTTCAGTTTCCATCTACCAAATCCACTCACAAGGCTTCGGTCAGCTCGAGGTTATAGTAGAAGACATTTGATCAAGGTGTCACGCAGACTGAACCTGGATCCATATGCTTGGTAAGCAAGCTTCTTGCGACGCAGCCTCTCCTGCGCCTATGTATATATATATATATATATATATATATATATATATATGTCGAACGCACGCGTCATCTTTGCTAGTAAGTTTTAACTTTATATTTCTGACGCAACTCTATCTATCTTTGTATCTCCCTCCCCCTCTCAATCTTCCTTCTGTTGTTCTTCGCCTCTCCCCTTCACTACTATATCTCTCTCTTCCTCCCTGTCTCTCGTTGCTCACCTATATTCTACTTCCACCCCTTTTTTCTCTCTCTACCACTCTTTCTCCTTACCCCTCGCTGGTCACCTGTGTCCGGCTACTACGTCCTTTCTTATCTTGGCCACTGCCAAGCTCGCTCCAACTTTCTTCTTCTCTCTTCCTTTCAGTTCGTCACATCACAGCATTCAGTATACATATTTTTTTTTTTCGCGTTTTGTCTTATCGCCCTTCTTGTTTATTTTCACTGTTTCATTTTCTTGTGTTTTCTGTTCGCCACCATATTAACGTTTCGAGCCTATGCTCTTCAATATTACGACACCTTGTAGGATACGGTGAATACAGTTAGAGTTGATGAGAAAGCTGACCCTTACCCCTGAACTTCGCTTCAAATCATGAACAAGACAAGGACTGACCCTGTTGGTGATGGTTGACTTCTGCAAATCAGCGGTAAATGGAGAAAATGGATATATACGACGGAAAATTGTACATGAAATAGGAGAATGAACAATGAATCATCAGAAGGTAAGAAGAAGTCGAGAGTGGATGAACAAGGTTTACTTCATAAAGGGAATAGATAACACCAAATTGGAAAGGAGCTTAGTTCAACCTTTGAACGGTACAGGAATTATTGATAGAAAAAGACTCCAAGCTTTGAAGAAAATCGAAAGTGAAGAACGGTACAAAGTAGTAAAGAGGATGGATAAGCTATTAAAGAAAACCAAAGTTGAAAATATAATATATATAAATGGTCACATATATTGCGAAAGCTCGGTTTCCGTAGAAATTCTTGGAGTTAAAAATGAAGCAGAAATTTGGAGTAAAAGCCTATGGTGGAAATAGGAACTCGAGAATGAATTTGAACAGCTCAGTTTATTGGAAGAATATGGTGAAAGTAAGAATATTATTAGAAACAGAGGACTACAGGTAACTACGGATAAGATTAGACAAGCAAATTAAGACAAAATACACGCACCCACCCAAAATAAAACAAAGATGTGATATTCGGTACCAACAAAGGATAAACCAGAATAAGTAGAATAGGCTTCCAGACCGGCTGAAAAACGGGGAGAAACATCAAGGGAAGGACGTGTTAAATACTGAAGCAGGAAGAAGCATTTGGTCAGATATTTAGAGGAAAGAATTTCAACATGATGCCAAAAGCGATTGGTTCTGGAAATTCAAAACATATCAAAGGGATGGAATATAAATATTCTTTTCTATTCTAGGCACAAAGCCCGCGATTCTGGGGGAGGGGGCAGATATGGAATATAAATATTACAGAAGGGCAAGGGAAAAGGGTACTAAAAAAATACCAAATAGAAAGCCCCTGGATCAGATGATTCTAAGGGACTATGGTTTGAAAATCTCACAAATATGCACAGATATATACAACCGTTTCGTGATAACCATATAGAAAATAATAATTATTTTTGATTCTAACATAAATCAAAATAAACAACAAGAAAAAAGGACAAAGCTAATACAAAAGGATAAAGAAGTAGGTGGGACGAGAAACCCTTATGGGCCTATTTACATCCTAAGGGCGGCCTTGGAGCTGATGAAGTGCACCGCTTTCTCGTGAAGAAGAATCTATTGCTATAGTGGTCGTGCTGGTAGTGATGGTTGTAGTACTGCTGTTGCTACTATTACTAACACCTCAACTAGTACAAATGTAGCTACTTACCGACTGTTACTGTTACTAAAATTGCTAGTACTACAACCATGACCACCAACACGACCACCACTACTGCTGCAGGTGCTGCTGCGACTCCACACTCGACAGCAACATTAACATATTTGCATCTTGTGTTATTAAACATCATGGGAGATAATCAAATATAATCCAAGATAATTCGAGAAGATTAGCGTCTGTCTGCACTGTTAAGAACCGGGTTTGATACAGAAGAACTAAGTTTCCATATATATGTGTGTATGCGGGTGGGGTGGTGTGTGTGTGTGTGTGTGTGTGTGTGTGTGTGCATATATGAATATATGTATATGTACACACACACATATAAATATATACATATATACATACAAACATGCTTGCATACACACATATATATCTGTATATGCATATATAAGTATATATGCGTGTGTCAGTGTGTGTGTGTTTGTATGTGTGAGTGAATGTGTGTTTAGAGAGGAAGAGAGAAAAGTAGAAAGAGAATAATTTTTGATAAATTTCACTAAAAATAATGGATTGATTATTGCAGAATTACACTTTTTGGAATGAAGTAAAATATGGTAATTTTTTTTTTGTTATGAGGTCATAAGAGCGAAACAAACTGCACTTATGTATCTATAAATTTAATTTGAAAAGAAAACGATATGAATATTCAATTCGATTTGGACTCAATCTTGTTCTACATAGAAAACTAGCGTTCTGAGTTCAATTGCCATCAGAGTCGACTTTGCCTTTTATCTTTCAGGGTCAATTAAATGAAGTATCAGTTGAGCAATGGGGTCACTCCAATCAACTTAACCCTTCTCCCGAAATTGCTAGCGTTATGCCAAAGTTTGGACCCTTTATTCTTTTTTTTAGAGCGTCGAACAAAGTGCCCAACGCGATGACTTCCGACTCATTACTTAGCGTCTTCCAGGAGTATTTTATTTATAATAACATTTTTTAAAAAATATAGTATAATAAATGACCAAACAAATGGACAGCAGACACAGAAGGACGACATATCGCCATCAGTTGTCGGCCAGAGGGTCTAAGGCAATTTCGGTGCAATGACCAGGATGAAGGGGAAACACAGTATGTGAGAGTGGAAGCATGCCAAGAGAAACAGTGGCACAATCAGCGGTAGAAGTAAAAGAGAAAATATTGAGGAACATGTAGTAGTAGTAGTATAAGGCAGTGATCCAACCGCTGGAGATGGGACCGAAACCAGCTTCTCTAAGGACAGCATCCAAGTAGTGATAGGTTACCCTATCGAAAGCTTTTGACTGATCCAGATTGATCAGCGCCCCACCCATGCTAGGTTCCTTAACTGCCCTCTCTATGATGTAGCGCATCAGATGGAGGTCGTCATGGATTCTCCTACCCGGCACGGCGCACGTTTGCGCCTTGTCGACTAGTTTCTCGATGACAAGCGTCAACCTCTCGGCAATTACCTCGGCCAAAATTTTCAAATCTGCGTCGGTACCTGCGAGACAGTTGGAAACGCCTGAGCAGGTCTTTGAGGCATTTGCATCCCCTCCTATTACTTTCTCTTCCCACGTGGTCTAGATGCGTGTCCAGGGCAGCGTTCCAATCCCACACTAAAATTAAAGGTCGAGACGTTCCCAGGAAAACCTCTAGAGGTCGAAAGAAATCTGCCCGGCCTGTTGAGGATGGTGCATAAACTGTTATCAGTCGAAAAGCACACCCGTTGCTACCATGGACATCCAAGACGACCAGCCTATCCACCGGGTCTAGGAAAATTGCTCTTACTTTGAGGTACAGACTCTTCCGAAGAAGCACTGCGGTACCTCCTCCGCCTATTCTCGGCAGACACGGAGAAAAATAAATCTCGAAATGTCCGCCGAACATGTGCTGGAGAGACCACGGGCTGTGGAGTCTGGTCTCGCTGATGGCTATGATATGCACATTCTGTGACTTGATCTTGTTAAACAGGTAGCTTTGTTTCCAAGTCACGTATATTTATACGGCCTATTTTGAGCATGTTCGTATCGAAGGTTGTGTTTTACACACGAAAGGGAGAGATAGATAAGGTGATAGATAGATAGATAGATAGCTAGATAGATAGATCGTCCCTTTTTTTATGAATAAATGAATTAGTTTCTCTGTCGGTTTCGATGATAAAGGTTCCATTTCTGCACTCAGCAAAGCTTCCTATAATTCAAGCAAGTTGGAGCTGCCAGTTCATTTTGCAGATTCCTGTAAGCGCTGCGTTACACTCAATCTCACCGAGGTTCCGTACAGTTTCCATCAATCAAATTTCAGACGCAGTGTTCTGTCAGGTTGTCATATCTATGAGAGCAACCACTAGTTTAATATGCAAACGTGATGGGGTTTCGAACTACTTTTTCGGCTCATATACAAACACATGAACATATTCATAATGCAAATGCTGACACACACACATTCACACACACACACACACACACACACACACACACACACACACACACACACACACACATACATACACACTCAGAGGCACAAACACACTCAGTCATAGAAGCATATGCGTATATAAGCACCGCACACACATACATACACATTCACACGCTCCCAAACATACAGACAATGGTACAGCCATCCCCAACACACACACACACTCTCTCAAACGCACAGATAATTGCACAGACACGTACACAGCCACCCCAACACACACACACACACACACACACTCTCTCTCTCAAATGCACTGGGAACGGCACAAACATGTACAACCAAACACACACACACACAAGCGCACTTACATATTTCCATACACACATACACACCCATCTCCCTAATTTTCACAAACACACTTTACTTCACCCATTCAAATTATCTCACTCATTTTCTCTCCCTCTCTCTCTCCTGTATTCACACACTCATTTTATTCAGCTTATACTTATTCTCCCCTCTTTCACCTCTCTCTCTCTCTCTCACACATACACATACACACTCACGTTCACGCACGCACACAGACACACACACTAACAGACATGTACACTGCGTTTTAAGTCTCATTTTCTCTTTCCCTCTCTCTCCCCTCCCTCTCTATCCTTCTCTTTTCCATATCTCTTTTTCTTTCTCTCTCTCTGTCTCCCTACCTTTCCATACCGTTTCCCTCTTTTTATCCCCCTCCCGCTTTCTCTCTCACTCTTTACAGAATTAAACTCAGCATCTCACTTTCAAACCATTTGACATTTTTCTGTTTCTTTCTCCTCTCTTTGTCGTCCTCCTCTCTCTCTTTCTATCCACTAATATTCTCTCTCTCTCTCTCTCTCTCACTTCTCTATTTCTTATTCACTGCATCCGTATCTGTCTGTCTGTCTCTCTCTCTCTCACGCACACGCGCTCGCACACACACGCATACACGCACATTCAGGTATACAACCGCAGAACAAAAGCATAGACAGGCGCAAACACACAGACACACACAGAGCAACGTATCACAAAAGCATACACGAACACACACATATGTAGGAAAATTAAGCTGAAAAGTTCCTCGTCTGGCCCCGAAGGAGTGATCCTAATGTTGTGAACCCTTGCATGCATTAATGTCAAGCCTTCTTATTTCTCTTGCCCTTATAATTATATATGGTAAGAATTAAGATTAATTAAGTTGAATGAAGGAAAATGTATTTATTGTTTTATTTTACTTGTTTCAGTCACTGACTGTGGCCATGCTGGTGCACCACCTTGAAGAATTGCTTCTCCAAGCTGTCGATCCGCAGATCTTAATCTTTGAAGCCCAGTACTGTTTCTGTCATTCATTTATGCTGAACAGCTAAGTAACGGGGACGTAAACATAATTTTTCGGCCCCGGATGGAGGAAAGACAAAGTCGACTTCGGCGGCACTTGAACTCAGAATAAAAAGACGGACGAAATGATGCTCCGCACAATGTAAGGGTGCGTATAAACCGCAAAAATTACGAGAATTTTCCTATGGCATTACTGGGATCATTGGCACTATGCAGTGCCGACCCTTTCTGGCATTGGTGTAGCTTTGAATGCCAAAATTTGGCACAAAATTTGCTTCCAGGATCTTCCAGATGCATACCTCTCCCACCTTCGCTCCAGGGAGGAGAGTCTTAGCTGTTTCAGCCTTTCCCAGTAGCTGAGCTGTTGCAATGAGACGATCTTCTTTGCTGGATCGCTTCAAGGCCCGTGACCGTAGCTGGGAGCAGTAATCCAGGCGGCTGAGGAGGGATGTCCTCCAGTGGACCATCATGGTTTCTTTCTTTCTGGTTCTCAACGTTCTCAGGATCCATCCAGCTAGTCATCTGCACTTTGTCACTATGCTGGTAATGTGCACTTGGAAAGAGGTATCATCACTCATGTCAACACCCAGGTCCCTCGCTCATTTAGGCTCTGGGATTGTAATCTCTTGTGGACCAGTGTAGGTTTCTTCATGTATTTTTACTGTGTTGGTTCTTCACACAACGAACTTCTTTCCGTTTTGTTTTAATTTTTCTGTGTTAGTATATTCTTATAGCAGTTTACAAATCCAAGCAAGAAAACGTTACTCAAATTTGGAGTGTTAGAGACATTCGCCCGGTCTTCTCCCCCTCTCTCTCTCACACACACACTCAATCATATATATTTGTATATGTATACTTCTTTACATGTATATATATATATACAAAATGGCTGATATTTAGCAAGGTGAAACACACATAAGAAAGAAGGAAACAAAGGACCACTGATGAGGTCACAGAAGTGTGACGAAAGTACTCTGGCCGAAATAAGATTAAGATTAATGTAATATAAAGCTGAAGCAAATTAACACCAAATATACAGTGCGTGTGTTTTTATTGGCTAAACTGGCAATATGACCATCCCCAAGTACAACAACAAATATATATATATACTTTGACCAAAACCGTGTATTTTCAATCAGGGCAACTGTTAGCAAAGACACGCGCACACGTACTAATACACACACAATATATACATGTGTGTGTGTGTATATATATATATATATATATATATATATATATATACACATTTATATGTATATACATATGTACATATACATATATAAACATACATGCAAGTAGTTATATAATATGTATTTCAATAAACATGCTCACGCGCACATTCTCTCTCACTCTCACTCTCTCTCCCCCTCACTCTCAATCTCTTCCTCTCTCTCTCTCAATATCTCTTCCTCTCTCTCTCTCAATATCTCTTCCTCTCTCTCACTTCTTTTCTCTTCTCTCTCTCTCTCTCTCTCTCTCTCTCTCTCTCTCTCATAAACACATTTTCAGTTTTATATTTTTACGTGTCCCTTTTCCATGAGAAACAAAACACATACACACACAGCGCACACACACGTCACTTTCACTCACACACACATTATTTAATGACTCCTCCTCTTCCCTAACCTCACCCATTCCACTTCCTTATTCTGAATTCTTCCCTTCTTTCAGCAAGAAGGTGTTTCGCTTTCGTTTTCTGTAAGACAAAACGCGGATAAACACCAAGAATGGTGAAGACACACAAAAGAGAACGAGAGAAAAACCATAGCGCTAGTGTGTGTGTGTGTGTTTCTCTGTTATAGTGTGAATAAGTGTGTGTGTGTGTGTGTGTGTGTGTGCGTGCGTGCGTGCGTGCGTGCGTGCGTGCGTGCGTGCGTGCGTGGTTCTGTGTTTCTCTGTTTTAGTGTGAATAAGTGTATCTGTGTGTGTGTGTCTAAGTGTGAGTGTGCACATTTGTGTGCTTGTGAGCGGGTACATGTGTGTCTTTGAGTGTGTGTTTGCGTGTGTCTGTGTGTGTATATTTGTGTACCTGTATGTATGCGTGTGTGTGTGTGTGTGTGTGTGTGTGTGTGAATAAAGGAGAGCGAGTGAAAGAATAGAAGATTGTTGTTTGAGAAAGAGAAAGAAACAGAAAGAGATAGAAAAAGACAGAGAGAGGAGGAGAGTAGCAGAGAGCGACAGAGAAAGAGAGAGAGAGACAGAGAGAGGCAGAAAGACAAAGTGACAGAAAGAAAGAAAGGGAAAGATAGAGGGAGGGAAAGAGAGAAAGAATGTAAACGAATGAAAAATTCCTTGTATGATTGCGAGAAGACAAATCTGTCACCAATTTGAGAAAAAAAAAAGATGTCATCTAACCTGAAGGGAAACCTATCCAGCGTAAATTTCTAACTGTGGATCAAATGTTGGAAAAACAAGGGAATAAGAGAATACTAAGCAATGTTTGGACGCAAGAAACTCAGATCAAACATGACAAATGTGATAAAAAGAGAGGAGAAAATATACGACGCTGGTTGTGTGGCAGCTTAACAGTGTTGTGTAAGCAATAGACCGGGAGAGGTTTCATTATTGCAAGGACAGTTTAAACAAGAGAAGGAACGGCTACGATGACTGCTTGAAAGCCATCTCAGAGAATCTTTCGAATAAATTAGCAGAGAAGAGGGACCTAAACAAGCAAGGTTAGAAAATTAAGCAATCGGGATAAGGTTCAAATAATGGTAGCGGGATGGGGGTTAAGGAAATTTATTTCAAACAGTTTATATATATATATATATGTATAATTCTTTTTTCGAGTAGTGGATCTCGATGTACATAAAACTATAAAATATAGTATGGGAATATTGAGCTGAAAAAACCTTTCTGCAACAAAAATGTTGAATGCATTAAAGCTTAATGTGTTTTGAAATCCATTGCTTCAAAGCAGAATTATTTCCCGTTCTCTCCAAGGGTTTAATTGCTGTGCTATATGAAATACTATATATAGACTTTTCTTTCTTGGTTCGACTACCATCCGTGCAACATCTATATTCCTTCCCATGTCTGTCATCTCATGTCCCTGCCATAAGGCTTCACTTCTACAAACGCCAACTTAATTTAATTCCTCCTCAGTAGAAAGACACCTGTTGTTAATGTCCCGTTGTTTCCATTTGTATTACTGTACCATTTCTCCGATTTTTTCCGTCCTTTCTTTTCGTATATATTCGCTGTGTTCTTCCAAGGAATCTAGTGCTCTTATATTAGTTGTTCCTCTGGGGCTGGCCAGATTGGAGCAATCTCGAGTATAATTAGCCGAAATTGCAAAGATAATTTGGAACTCGATTGAGGAAAGAAAACTCCGAATGACCCATCCTTGTTTTTTCTTGTCTCTTTTTAGTTACATCTAACTGGATGTTTTGTTGTCCCGTTTTTGTCTCATCTAATTGTCTGGATGTTTTGCGTTCTTGTCCCACTTTTTGTATTTTATTTTTTATATACATATGGCGGCGTACGTACCCTTTGGTCCCTTATATGTAAGTACATATGTGTGCATGTGTGTGTGCGTGAAAATACACTAGTGTGCATGAAAACCACAACATGTCTCTACGTCATTACCATATTCTGGGATTTCTAGTTGATTGTCATCATTTATTATTTGTCCGCTGTGTCGATTTCGCCCTGCCATTACATTTCGTTTCCTGCCCTTTTCTTAACAAAAATTAAACCCTGATGATCCTTCCATTTAACACATATCCGTAATTCTACTCTAATTCTCGCTACGTCCATTTAAGAACATTATCAACATTCGTCCGTTCTCCTACCCATCTATTTCTCTTTCTCTCTGCGTCTGTTATGCCTGTCATTGATTATTCCTTTCTATGTTGGCACACTGCCAGTTCTCTCCCTTTCTCTCTCTCTATCTCTCCCTTTCTCTCTCTCTATCTCTCCCTTTCCGTTCTTAATATCCACGCGTTTCTCATCCTTAAACGGCTGTGAATCATGCATTGGTTTCTGGTTTTCCTTTTGACGGAGACGTGGAAGGTTTGATGTCCGAACGTTGCTCTGATTGTTAAAAGTGGCCCATTCTAATACTTGAAGCTGTATTATTGTGGATTTTCTGCTTTGCCCTGGGTACTTTCTTTTTATCTTCACTTATTTCAGTCATCCGACTGCAGCCATGCTGGAGCACCGCCTTGAAGGGATTTAATCCAATAGATCGATCCCAGTAATTTTCTTTTCCTTTTTTTTTTTTTTGAACCCGATACTTGTTCTGAGACGCTACAGGGTCTTTCCATTCATGTTTATCCCTCATTTCTCCGTTTCAAACTTTGAAGACATTTTCGCACCAGATTGTAAAAGTTTGGGTGATATATTCAGTCCCTCTCTTCTCTGAGTTCTGTGCGTGTGTGTGTGTGTGTGTGTGTGTGTGTGTGTGTGTGTGTGTGTGTGTGTGTGTGTGTGTGTGTCTCCCCCCCCTCTCTCTCTCTCTTCTAATCACTTTCTCATTCTCGCTTTCTCTCTCATTCTCGCTTTCTCTCTCATTCTCTCTCTCTTTCTCCTCACACCTTGTCTTTGTGTCTGTGCGTCTCTCTCTCTCTCATTCTCTCTCTTTCTCGCTCTTTCCCTCTGTAAAGTCTGTTGCTATTCATGCTACCTCTACAGACATCCTTTACCAAGGTGTAGCTTTCTCGACATCTTGGTTTTCCAGCAAAAACAACAATGATTGATCTTTATCGCATCGAAGGCTTTCTAATAATCGATGAAAGTTAGAAACAACGACGCATGATGATTCTTACAAGTCGCTGGTGGTGGTCTTTGCTTTTCTATGGAAGCCACGCTACCCGAAGTCTGCCAAATCCGGTGATTGTTGTTGCTTCCCAGGATTTTTCCATTTGTCTCCATAAGGACGTACCTTGATGCATTTACCTGTTATTTTTCTCTGTCATTGGCTTGCGGCCATGCTGGGACACCGCCTTCTACCTTAACTTAACGTATATCTTGAAGTATGCTTATTAGGCGACAATTTCTGAAACGTATTCTAAGGCAGCATCGTCAGAGTTTGGAACAAGTATCTACTAATACTTACTTACAGATATTTAGCTCCCTAGTTCAAATTGCGCTAGGATCGACTTAGCCTACCTTTGTTTGTGGTTGGGTGATTGACAAAATAAGTACAAGCCACATGCTGGGGTCGATCTACACAAACAACAGACCACCCCTATCAAAACCGATTGTTTTATACCTAAATTAGAAAAAATATTGTTATTTATGTTCATTGTTTTGCTTAATTGCCATTAGTGACACAGGCTGTATATATAATTCGGTAAGTTCTCAATTATAGAATTTTGCAAAGATTTTTGGAAACCTCTTCGTCATTTTGATCATTTTTAACCGATTTCTTATTCGCTGTCTTTGTCAAACAGGCAACTTATTCTGTTTTTCTTTGTAGCCCTCAATTCCTTGCACTTGTTACAAGATTGCGTTCTTCCTCTCCATCATTTCCCTCCTATCTGTTGCATTTTCCCGATGCATTCTGTTATCATTTTTCTTGCAGTTCTATCATTTTCCACAATATCCTCTTACCTACACTCATACGCCGTCGTTTCATCTGTTTGCATTTCTCGATAAGACATTTAACTTTGATACAAGTTTCCTTCGTTTCTCTCCGGCTATTTCTACTGCATATTCTTTGATTACGTCTTCTATCTAACTGCTCCAGCTGTTTAAGTCATATCCGCTTCCATGTAGTTTGCTAAATCGATTGTTCAGCTCTAGCTGCAATTCCTGTTTCTTGTCTTTCAAGTTTTCTTTGTTGATAGCAAGATCACTTGGCTTTACCACCAATTTTTTACTTCCTCCTTTGATGTTAATAATTATTGCGCTCATCACTACGCAGCGGTCTCTTCCACTATTTACCTTACTGATGACTGTCATATACTTCATAATATCAGGTTTGTTCAAGAACAGTTGTTTTTCTTCATCTGTCAAGCCTTATCCATGTTTGGTTTCCTTATATTTTCCCTCTTATGAAGTAGGTTCATGATTTTCAATTTATTACATGTCGCCAAACTCTAGTTTCCTTTCTTCTATTTCATTTCATTGGTCGATTCCGTGTTGTCTCCTTTCATTTTAGCTTTATGTATTTCTTTTTAATTTCAGATCTTTGCGTTGAAGTTTTCCATTATGATTTTGTAGCAAAATGTGGAGATTTCAATTAGGTCTCTGAAGTTCCCATAGCTTTCGTCGACTCCATTGTCATTATGTGATATCATTGGAGTATATTCCTGTACCAGTGTGTGCTACACTTCACTATGAAGTTTCTCGTTCACGCTTCTTATTTTTATTGTATACTTAGTTTCTTCTGTATCCAGCTAAAATAACACCTTGATTTCCCATTCCTATACACCGAAGATGTCTGACTTTTATACCAACACTTTTCTCTCTTCTTCTCCCTTCGCTCTGCCCATTGATGTCTCAGTTTAAGTTCTTTAAATCCTTTCTCTAATAACTGTAGAGGCAGCTCACAACTGTTAAGTGCCATTGGTTAATTTTTAGTTAGAAAATACTTTATTTGCACCACAAGCCTCCTCCTCTCTCGTTTATCATGTGGAGCCAGGAAACAGCTAAAATCGGTAGCCCGTTGATTTATGGGGTTCTCTATGCTGACTGCAAATCAACGAATTTCACACTGACTAATTGAAGGGTCTATGATAGTATTTCACCCTGAAGTAGAGCAAGGGTTGATTATATACTTAGACGTATTCGTAAGATTGATTAGCGAGCTTGAATAATTTATGGGGCCCTTATCAGCACTTTGTACGTTGTGCTTAGTAAGTGTTACTTGTACCAAAAGCAGCAAGCAGTATTGGTGGGGAACAGCATTAGTCTTACCGCTCATATCTGTAGATTATACACCCAAATATATATAAATTCGTAGATACACATGCGTATACATGTGTATTTATATGTGTGCCAGTGTGTGTGTGTGTGTGTTCGTTCATGCATGTGTATATATATGTACTTATGCCTGTATATATTACCCCCTATATCAGATTTACTCAATAAATCCAGCTGATCATATTTATTTGGTTTCTGATCAGAATTCATTTCTCCGCTACTCGAAATTTGTGAATATTCATGGAATGAATACATACACACTATATAGACAAACGGACAGACAAACACATACACACACATATTTATTACTGTATCACCGTAAGAACCAAAGTATCAGTTGTTGTAATACATCGCCGGTCACAATGCACTTCCAATTCTCTCATGACTGCGCAGTTCTTTTTTTTTTTTATCTCAGACCGAATCGCTTTACTAAATTCCCTTCTCAGCTTCGGGGTGGCGTTCCCAGAGGCACTTCGATCTTGGCAACCGCATTGTTCTACCTGTTATCAACGAACCTTGTAAGATCTCCGGCCCGGTAGAACTTCTGCTTTCGAGTATTCTGCCAACAAGTCAATCGCTCCACTTCGTTCTTGAATTATCTCATCTCGAAAATACTCTCGTAATGATATTCGTAGCATATCTCCGTAGTAACCCATATTTCACTTTCATATAAGAATGCAGCTAAAAATGTCTTCCCCAGCTTTGCTAAAAGCACATCGTTTTTTTTAGTTAAAATCCATCCGCCCTTCCCTTACGCCTTCGTGGGCCGGCGGGATTGGAATTACACAAAAAGCCTTTCGGGTCCCCTTTTAATTCTGCATATTTCCGCACAATCCATTAAGTAATATTTGTTTAATCTTATATATATGTGTGAGTGCATGATATAGACCAAGAAAATTAGCAGGTTTTTCATAGTTTCATATAAACTATACACAAGAATAAAAGAAAAAAATGTATATTGATTTATACCAGTAAAATTACGAAGAAAACAGTCTTTCCCCAGCGTGAGTATTGAACCTTCCTTTAACGCTCGAAGATATATACATATCATTGTATCTGGGGAGAGTCATTCCATTTTAGTGCCTTATCATTTAACACAGTCACCAGTTCGATTTCCACTCGTCTACGTATTTATTTTTTCTGAAATTTTCTTTGCATCTTGCAAACTTTTCAATACGCGTTGACTTTGTCCGTTATTAGAGATGCGTTCTTTTTTATTTGTTTGTTTGGTTGTGTGAGCAATCTTGCGATTTCGCCACTTTAACAACACTATCGCTACTCTCATGAACCAGTAAAAATAGAAAACTGACTTCAGGAAAAATAATGTAAAGACTGGATAGTAACAAAGCTCACGCGGAAATAAGACAGCAATATAAGGGCCAAGACAGTGAGTTCGAATTAGAAAAGTACCCAAGAACAAGAGATATT
>NC_142954.1:25163551-25168551 GCF_046866305.1 Octopus bimaculoides
GTGCTTGTGCAGGAATGCATATATCACCATACGTGTGCATGTGTGTGAGTGTGTGTGTGTGTGTGTGTATTCCAGGTAATATAAAACTTCATACAAAAATGTAACTACTGAAGTATGCATCATTTTGCAAGTATACCAATATTTCTATCTATCTATCCTCTCTCTATATATCTATCTCTCCCTCTCTCCCTCTCTCTCTCTCTCTTTCCCTATATATATATATATATATATATATATATATATATATACAAATACAAATATATATAGATATAGATAGATAGATAAATAGATAGACAGATATATACGTGTATATATATATATATATATATATATATATATATGTACATATATATACGTATAAACGTGTGTGTATAAACGTGGCATGTAAACATACACACTGTAACGAATATAGGCACACACACTTACACATATTCATATATACCCCTGTAAATGTGTAGATGTGTGTGAGACCGTATGTATTTGTGTGTTTATGTGTTTATGTGTGTGCATGTGTGGTGTGTCTCGTCCATTGTAACATGTTCCCATTTTACCCTAATTTATTCCCTGTTCGAATAGACCTAATAGCACAATTGTTTCATCCGTGACCACCCTGTCATGGTATGCCCGAGCCTTCATTTTCCAGTATGTTCGACCATTTGAAGGCAGTAATATGCAAGTTAATAGAAACTTAGCTGCCATTTCTAGCAGCCTCGATTCTTCCCCAATATCCTTCCTCGTTATTTATGTTCAGTTGTAAACAGAGATGTCAAATCCCAGGTGAGCCCTGACTGCACAGAAAATGCTATCCGTGACATTCCAAGCTGAATATGTCTATAGAATTATAGATTTCGTAAACTATCGATAGTCTATTTAAGATTGTAGAAATTGATTTGTAGATGCATTTGGTCGCTATTTCTAGCATTTTGAACGACCATTTAGAGACTTCTTTATTGGTGTTTGTAAGTGGTGCGTTTGTGCGTGTGTGGCGGTGGTGGTCGGTTAGTGATGACGGTGAGAGCGGTGTTGGGGTCGGTGGTGGTAGTCACATTGACGGTGGTGGTGGCCGTCGTGGTAGTGCTAATGATGATGATGCTGTTAGTAGTGGTGATGATGATGGTGATGGTGATAGTGAAAACTACAGGTGGTGGGGGAGGTGGCTATTGGTAAATGGTATCTCGTTGGCTTTGATCGTGATGATGCTTATGATGATGATGATGCTGTCTACCATAGTAGTCGTGGTGACAGTATTAGCGTTGCTGTTGTGGCGGTGGTCACGTTTGGAACGAAGTTACGCCTTAAAGATCAGGTCTATGATCTTCGACATTCTAACCGTGCCCCTCCAACTAATCCAGCCTGTGTCCACACAGGCCTTGCCCGTCCTATTCTTCGTTCCTTTTCAAAGACTACTGTGGTTCTTTCTAGCAGGTCTTGCAACCACATAAGAATATTACCGAGTAGTTAAGTCGGCCAGCTGCCAGAATCGTTAGCATGCCGGACAAAATGCTTCGTGGCATTCTGTCCGGCTATTTACGTTTCGAGTTCAAATTCCACCGAGATCGCGTTTCATTTTTCCGGGGTCAATAAATTAGGTACCAGTGAAACACTGGGGTCGATGCAATCGACTAGTCACCTCCCCCAAAACTTGAAGGTCTTGTGCCTTTAGTTAAAAGGATTATTATTATTATTGTTATTATTATTATTATTATTATTATTATTGTTATTATCATTATTATTATTATTATTAAGGGGGTGATGTGGCAGAGTTGTTTGCACGCCAGGCGAAGTGCGAAGCAGTATTTCGCCGGTCTTCATGTTCTGAGTTCAAATTCCGTCGAGGCCGACATTTGCTATCCATCCTTTGGGGGTCGATAAAATAAGTACCAGTTGAGTACTGGGGGCCATGTAATCCCCTCCCCCAAATTCCAGACCCTGTATATATAGTACAAAGAGTTATTATTATTATTATTATTATTATTATTATTATTATTATTATTATTAAGGGGGTGAGCCGGCAGAATCGTTAGCACGCCGGGCAATACGCTTAGCGATGTTTCGTCCGCCTTTACGTTCTGAGTTCAAATTCCGCTGAAGTCGACTCATCCTTTCGGTGTCAGTAAAACAAGCAGCATTTCAGCCCTGGGGCGATTTAATCGATTAGCGCCACCCACCCCACCCCCTCCTCCTGAAATTGCCGGCCTTGTACAAAAATCTGAAACCAATAATACTCAGAAGTTTTACTTTTAAGGACTACGGTATAGATTTCATAAACTAAATTAATAATTAACATCATTGATTACTATTACTGATTAGTACAACACAAATACTAATTAGTTTTGCATCTAGTATTAATAATGTATATTGCTAATAACAATAATAACAATCCTAATAATAATAATAATAGTAATAATAATAATAATACTGATAGATAGAATTGGTAATCTGTCAATGATTATAATTAATTTTTATTTATAATTAGTGTCAATAATAAATTTTATTGATCAGATTTATTGATTTGTTTTACTTACTAGTATTGCTGAGTGGTTTTAATATCAACTGTTAATCATTCTTATTATTAATTAGTTTAAATGGTTTGTTAGTAATACATGTAATAAACGGTTTTGTTCTGTTACTAATAATAATATTAATTTATATTATTAACTAGTATTATTGATTATTATCAATAAATCGAATTATCGATTATGATTTAGTTATTACATTTATTTTCTCTAGTCTTAGAATTACGATATTAATGTTTTCATTGCTAAGTGGATTAGACGGAACGGTGGAGCATCGAATGAAATAACTTGTAGTATTTGTTCCAACTGATAAACCCTGCCATCTATCATCGATCTTCCCCACCCACCATTCCCTGGAAGGCCATAAAGGTAGAGTCCCCGGGCACCTCCTCTGTAGAGTTCTTTCAGGAGTGACCGTCATTACACTTTCCGGAGAGATTGCCAAGCGTCACTAACTGAGATCGTGGGTAGAGTTCAACTGTGCCCTTTTTAGACCAGCCTTTTATATCCCTGATTCGGTTTGAAGAATCAGTTATGCTTATCCACCCATCAAACCATTTTCTCTGCCCACTATACATAAAAGGGTCTTGGCGTAAGGGTTTCCAGGCATTTCTCCTGAGGGTTTTAACAGAAACAACAATCTTTACACATCTCAGCTGAATACCTGACAATATGGATATCATCCAACCGCTTACATTCAAATTGTGCCCGCATCAACTATTCGTTTCATCATTTCAGAGTTGACAAAATAAAATTAAACAATAGTCTAGTGTTGGAGTCGATATCAACAACTAGGTCGTCTCCTCTTGAAACAGTCGGGTAAATAGGAAACAAAATGAGGACCTGCGAGAGAGAGTTGTAACAGGTGAGAAAGAGAGGGGTAGGAGAGAGTTTGCGAGCGGATTGGAATAAGAGCGAGATAGGGTGCAAGTGGGAGATGAAGGGTGTAAGAGATAGTCAGAAAAGGATGAGAGTGGATTAGATAGAGGGTGAATAGGAGTGAGAGAGAGATGAGAATAAGAATGAGCGAGTAAGTGAGTGAGAGATAGAGAGAGGGGGGGTGAAGGAGAGTAAGAAAGAGAGAACTTATGAACCCTGAAAATTTTCAAGATAATTTTGGCTTCAGCGTAATTTGAACTCAGAACAGAGAAACCCGGTCCAGACACCACAGGACACCCTAAACTTCTTTCTTAACGACCCTGTCAGCAAACTGCTATATCAAAAAGGGAGATGGAAGATGTAAAGACATTAAAAGATTTCACTTTCGAATTTTATATTCTTGTTTACATTTCCTAATAGTTCAGTTTGGAATTCATTACTTCCAATATTGAACGGGAGAATAGAAATCCCATCAAACATGTCCCTGATTCACGTCTTCAAATGAAATCTCATAAACTAAATCTCCTCCGCCAAAAACCTCATGCTAAATGTAAAATTTCAGATCATTGTAGTGAGCTAGAAATATTCTAACCTTGTTAAAACCATTATACTTTCCAATCTAGCTAAACCTGAATTCCTCCTTTATTTTTATCTCATTTATTTTCAAGTATGTTGTAATTTCTACTCCTCTACGTATTTAAGGACTGTTTTCAAACAGAAGGATATTTTTCTACTTTGGCGGGGTTCAATGCAGTATATCTAAGACTACATTATTTAATGTGTTCTTGCAATTTTCTTCTTTCAAAACACCAAATTGGGATTTGTTATAATTATGCTGTTATAACTAGCATGTCGAGGAACCAAGTAGATGTCTTTTCGTTGTCTCAAAGAAAGCATTGCTGTGACTTTAACTACTGTCGCATTTCCGAAACATAGGGCTCTAGATTTATTTTGCATGTACCTAATTTATCCAGGCCTACAGCAGAACACAAAATCACTAAGGAATCCAAAGAGGGCTCCACAAGAAACTGGAATGGCATTGCAAAATATAGTTGCCAAAAACAAGCCCTCTGTGCTAAAGAAAAAAGAAGACGTAACTCTATGTACGCTAGATATGAAAAATCAAAGTGGCCATAAATAGAACGCCCTTCTTCAAAGGCCTGAATGATGACGGAGGAGAAAGGGTTAAAAAAAAAAACAGTAACCTCATAAACGAAAGTATCAAAAAACGTCATCAACAACAACACCGCATTCGTTTAGTCCTTCGGCCTTTCCCGTTAGTTGTCGCATTGACTGTAGGGCTCCTTTTACGGAGTAGCTTACCCCTTATTTGTACAACTCTCTTCCCCTGAATAACACAAAAATGTGTAAACCGTGTGTCTCATGTCCATATTTGTATCTACAGAATTCCTCGAATGAGAAATATATAATGTATCATTCAAATAATTACACACACGCGCGCGTTTATATATATTGTGAGAGACAAGGAGATACATAAATAGATTGATAGCTCAAAAAAGTATTCTATTCTCTCCTTTTATTCTCTCTCTGTATATTTACTCGTGTTACTTTCTGTTGAAGAGCGTAGGCTTGTAACGTAAAAGA
>NC_142954.1:25176051-25184222 GCF_046866305.1 Octopus bimaculoides
GCGTGTGTGTTAATCTGTGTATGCGTCTTTGTGTTTGTCCACCCACCATTGATTGACCACCGGTGTTGGTGTATTTACGCCCCCGTAACTTAGCGGTTTGAGATAAGAGACAGAGACAAAAAGTACAAGGCTTGAAAAAATAATTTCTGGAATCGATTTGTTCGACGAAAATCTTTCAAGACGGTGCCCCAGTATGACCGCAGTCAAATGACGCAAACCATTAAGAGGCAAATGTATAGTTGGAAGAAATAATAAAGAAAAAACATATGTGGAATTCAAAGTTTTGTCGGACATACACGTGTGTCATGAAGATGCCGAAATAATTACATAACAAGGAGAAACGTTATGCAATCTTAGATATATATCTCATCAGCGTCCCGCCAAAAATACAACGATCCATGGCAAAGCTCCGAATATATACACTTTTCCTCGTTATGCAAATGAAATGTCGCAGGCTGCATAAATAGTAGACAAAGCATCACAGGAACGATGTCAGAACGTCGCCAGGCTTCTATCAAAAGCAAAAAATGGGAGAAAAAGGAGAAAAGGAGAGAAAGAAAGAAGAAAGACTGGTGAATTAGTAAATCGACAAGGCCCAGCGACCGATAGCGAGAAGTTATTATACCATAAACTAGATCTGTGTACCTAGTAAGACACAAACACATGTCCGACACAAAAGACGTGTGTATAATATGTTCATAGAAATACAATGGGTGTCTCTTTTCGTATAATAATGCATTGCTGTAAGACTGGTTAATTAGGCCAATTAATACTGAACAGAGTAATTAAAATGACGTCGTCTGCTCGAAGACGGATATGACGACATTCATGAATGAATACAAAAGAGTTTTCTTTAGAAAGAAAAACCGTGATTCTTTGTATAATAAAAGGGAATGCTATAACATGGATTATGCATTCCCGGCGGAAGAATTATCATTGTTGACGTGAGTGGTAAGATGGGGTCGGGAACGACGGTGGGAGGATATCACTGATTCAGTAACAGCCAAAAAGAAAAAAAAAACACGAAGGAACATTAAAATGAAAAGGTTGGGTTGGGCATTGTATGCTTAGATTGGCGTACGACTACTTGTTGATGACAAATTATAATTAGTGGAAATGTCAACGGTTGAACGAATATGGCGGCGCAAGTATTATATTTTTAATTATGAGGTTATATACGAGCGTGATTAGCATAAGAGCAGTGCATTGCATTAAAGTGCATATACACATACATGCACATGTATGCGTATATGTTGTATACGTCCCTCTATGCAACATAGTGTGAAAGTATGTTTGCATGTGTGTACGTATACATGTTTCAATCTATGTTCAATAGATATATCTGTATATATACATACACACACATATAGCACACAAACACATATATATACATACATTCACAAACACACACTCACAGATATATATATATATATATATATATATATATATATATATATATATATATATATATATATATATATATATATATATATATATATATATATATATATATATATATATATATATATATCTCAAATTAATATAGGGTAGGAAAAAATTATAGATTTTTTATTCTTCTACCAGTGGCCCAGTATGTATACAAAGTTAATAGCCATACTTTTCATATAAAAATTAGTGTACATTTATACACAAAAGAGGCAAGCCATTAACAGGTTGCTTAACATGCTAGAAAGAACAGTCAACAAGTCCAAACGATAGTTAAGAGCATGGCAAATGTTTCTATTTTTCATTTCCTTAGGAATTGCTCTTAACTGTGGTTTGCACTGTTTGACTGTTCTTTCTAGTATGTAAGGCAACCTGTTAATGGTGTGCCTCTTTTGTGTTTAAATGTACACTAATTTATATATGTATGAATATGTGTGTGTGTGTGTGGACGTTTTGCAAACAAATTGCAGACGAAAGTGTTACCATAAGAAAGCTAGCAAATGTATGGAGTCATCATGGAAGAATGCACGCCGTTTTCGGGCCTACCTCTCGACGGCATCATTGCGCACGCCCCCCCCCCCAAAAAAAAACACACCTCACTGATATGAGACCCCACTTGCTAGATCAACTGGTTATCAAATAAAGCTCAACATTCTTCTAGCCATCGCTCATCGTCTCTTAACCAAAATGCAGTGGCTATCCTCTTCCACTGTAGTTTGGATATCAGTCATGGTGGTATTTACTCTACGATGAGTTTGGCCTAACGATAACATCAGTCGTCTCACATTGTGTCCAACAAACCCTCTATATCCGACTTCGATTGGAAAATGCTGCGCTTTCCAGTCTTCGTCTTCACATTCCTGAAGGAGGTTTACATAACGGTCAGTCTTCTGAGCGCGAGCGGCGTCCGTGTTATCATCACGAGGAACCATTAACTCGACTTGTTTCACCACTTTCTTTCACACCACATTATAATATCCGGTTTTCTCGTAACAGGGACGGGAAAGAATTCTTGGAACCTTAGTAAATCTGCGGCACCCTCCCAATAGCTGTTCCACATTTCATTGCACACAGAAATTTTATTTTTCTTGAAACGGATCTGCTCTCCTGAGCGCATGAAGATAATGAAACTTCTGGTTGGTTCTTTCAATGGTCTCCCAATTCTTTCAATTCTTTCTTGATTGCTTTGTTCTTTTCAATCTTGACCGAAATTGCTTAACTAAATCGTCTTCCTACCGTCGTGGAGGTCTTCCAACTGACCATCTTCTATCTCTTGATTATCCCACAGTAATTGTTGTCTCTAAACCTTGCGACATGCCCGGCCCAGCGAAACTTCTATATTCGGTGTTCTGCGATTCCATCGTTCACTCCACTCCTTTAAAAGATTTTCGCATTTCCAATGTGCTCTGTTAAGAAATTGTGAAAACGATAAAAACGTTTAACGTATTTTTTTTTTTTTTTGCACTCCGTTGCTTACGACGTCGAGTGTTCCAGTTGATTCGATCAACGGAACAGCCTGCTCGTGAAATTAACCTGGCTGAGCACTTCACACACACGTTTACCCTTAACGTAGTTCTCGGGGATATTCAGCGTGACACAGCTGACCCACAACAGAAACTGGAAGTAAGAGTGAGAGAAAGTTGTGGTCAAAGAGTACAGCAGGCTTCGCCATCTTCCCCTGCCGGAGCCTCGTGGAACCTTAGGTGTTTTCGCTAAATAAACACTCACAACGCCCGATCTGGGAATAGAAACCGCGATCCTATGACCGCAAGTCCGCTGCCCTAACCACTGGGCCATTGCACCTCCACGTTTAACGTATAATGTTAAATTAAACGGGTGAACACAGTTTTTTTCATACTGCATTGTAAGGTCAGGATGAAATCCATTGTCAAAATGAGGGGAGGTAGGTGTTAAAGCCAAAACTGTGAAATTATAACAAATAGGCTCGACCATAGCAAACCTTTATAAGCAGAGATAATTGTATCGCCCAGTTTTTTTTTTCTGTGAGACAAAGTTGTTCAATTGGATTCTGGAAGCCATGATGGCTTGTTTAGTTAATATGTTTTGTGTTAGGCATTTATGGATTTACCTTATGCGTCAGGAATTCGCCAGAACTTTTTGCTTGTCAGTTTTAAAATAATTTCTGTGTCACATCTGGGTGAGTACAAAAATTCTCTTAAGTTATATTATGTTATAATATTTATATGAATTTTGAACCCTGCATTTGTGGAAGGTTGTGTTGTAATTTTGCTAGCTATTTTCTGTTAAGTTAAACGTTAAAATTTGTATAAATAGCTAAAGGGTGTAGGAATTTAAATTTTTTCTTGTAGCCAATTCTTTGGAATTAAACAACTACCTGTAAATTTTTTAATGGTTATTCAGCATGTAGGTATGAAGCAGTTTTAAGCGAATTTAAAGCAACCTAGATTTTGACTGCGTGTCTAGTGTAGCATTAATTTATTTTTGTTCGTATATATTTTTGTATGTAGGCTGTTTTTTGGGTTTTTTTTTTTTTGCTGGAACTTAACTGTCAATATTTTACAAAAAACGTCATGGTGTGTTGTTTTATGTTCATCCCATCCTTGTTGGTTGTGTAAATTCGGGTTATGCCCACCAGATCGTAACAGTTCCCTTAATGATATTCCTAGTATGGATCTTTCCATGGCCCCTTGTACCGTAGACAATAGATGTTCTGTCCGTTTCGTCCCAGTCTACGTGTCATTTGCGTATAAAAGGGTCGATAGGACAGTGCTATTCACGAGTCTCGCAGACATTTAACTTAGTAAAAGATGTGCTCCAAACAAAGGCAGACAATGCCATACACATACACCCACGCACGCTCGCACAAACACACGTACACGCAATCGCACACGCACGCACACATATTTGCGTGCATGGGTGTGTTTATTTGTGTGTGAAGGTGTTTGTGTATGTGCGCTTTTTACTTTCCATAAAGGCACAGACACACGTCTTCTCTTCTCCTTTCTCTTCTGTCTTTGTCGACGCAAAATGAATTTATCTAATATTCCTGACATGTTTATATCCATTTTCCCATTTATATGGATCGCCCTAAAAGATCCTTTATAAGCAGAACTGTGAATAAGCTGCGCCATATCAGTGTTCGATATCGATTTTCTGTAATAGTTTGCTTGCCTTCGATTGTTTCTCTAATGTTTCCCATTGTTTCAATTTTTGTCCCACGTTCGGAAGCGGGAAAAGAACAAATGGTGATTGTGAAATCGTTCTCAGTTTCCATTAACACTTGATTTCATTTCTCAGTACACTTTTTTTTTTCGATGGATAGAAGGCAGACCGACAGTCAGACAGAAAGTCTATAAGATAGACAGACAGACAGAGAAGTTAGATATGCAGAGAAGCAGAATGCTAGGTTGCTAGATTGAAAGATAAATAGACACAGAAAAACACACACAAACTGATACATGGAACTATGTTTTAGAAGGATCTTATTTTAGTAGTAAATAATACTAATTTCTAATAAATATGATTTATATATCCCGCTTGAAACACTTCCTAAGTATACCGCAACATTTACCCAGAAATAACTGCTGAAGTAAATGTTAATTGGGTGATCTTTCGATACAAGTCCGAAATATTGGCCTTTTCCGTAAAAAGTGTCTTCAGCAATCTTTACCAAAGATCGGCTTTTTCCGTAACACCCTATCGAAGGATCACCGTATGTTCTTATTGTCAAACAAAAACATATTCCACAAAATACCTCTTATTACAATAATGACGCCAAAGAAAAAGAAAGACAAAGATGAGACTTACATCAGTATCAATCCTTGGACAACTTGCTGAAACAATCACAGAGAAGACACGAAGAAGAAGAATAGAACGATTTGTCTCAATTTGCTTCTAAATGTCAAAAGTAATACAACAAAATTGTTTAGCCATCTTGGGTACACATATTGGCCACAGATACGTGAAGTCATTGAAGCATAATACAATGAATAATAACAAGAGCCGTACACCCAACGTGAAAAATAGTTTATCTAAATAACCCATTGATAATCAGGCAGATAATATATGGTTCAGAAACAAAAATGATGGAATAACACCCTTTAGCCTCATTATATAAATCACCGATTGGAAAGACGCCTATATTCTGCTAAAGCAAGCCCGATTTTTATTATATGAATATCATTATACAGCTAGGAATGCGAAAAGTTTGAAGACCCACGAAGCAAGACTAGAGTTTATCATTCCGAAACGAGGACAAGAATATCAACGACCTTTCAGAATCTACATGAAAACTGAAAGATGAGAGAATTAACGATTTTGACAGCGTTTGCGATTTATCAAACTGTGATGAGCTAAACATACTGAGACTTTTGGCGAAAGGATATTTAATCTTGGCGAAAGACTTTTTAATTTTAATTAATCTTAAGATCTCAAATTATTCGTTTAAATATGCAGTGAAAGCTATTTTAAAATGCAGACATATTGACAAGTCTCTCACACAGATCTTCATTGGAAGTTGGAACGGAACTAAAACACAATGCTCTACAAGCCGTCTATTTAATATCCATACAATATACTGGAAATCTTCATTGCAATTTTTCCAACATAATTTATATTATACTACATTACAAATCCAACACACATCAATGTCATGCTATATATTATATCATGATTCTTACAATCATATAACTGACTCACAGGATACATACCCATCGACATTGTTTAGTAGAGTGGTGTAGTACGTTGCCGTACTTAACCATCGAAAGCTTTAGCAGACTCTCGACAGTATTACGACTTGTATTTCACGCAGAAACAGTTTATATATATATATATATATATATATATATATATATATATATATATACTGAGAGAGAGAGAGAGAGAGAGAGAGAGAGAGAGATACATATGCATACACATAGATTTATATATATATATACGTGTGTGTGTGTGTGTGTGTGTGTGTGTGTCCGCATTCACACGGGCATATATAATACTCAAAACGGACACAGGAACAAACACACACACACACACACACACACACACACACACAAGCTCGCATATATGTTTAATAATATATACTGTATACAATAGTTCGAACGACATATTGTGATATCAAGCTGTGTTATATAATAACTTATAGTAAAAACCACGCATGAATGATATTATATAAGGAAATCAAGTTGTATTAATAAAAGAATATCCAAAGTATACGGCTTGTCTGTAGATATGACATATTCGAAGGTTTGTCAACGTTAGAACTGGTCCGCCAATAAAGGAGAGCCGAGAAATTATGGCAGTCTTGACTGGGAGAAAAATATTCTGATTACTAAGAAAATATTAAAATACTAAAATGGAGTCACCTTTCATGGCAAGGATGACGTTTTCTGGCAGCAAAGATGTGGAAATCGTTTTCTGGCGAAATAACGTCTAGGGGAGCTGCAGGAACAAAATTCCGTCACAGCTATGAAAAACTATCCTATTAGCTTCAGGGGACATATTTGTTCTTTACTTAATCGAACGATTCTTAGAATAGCTGGTGGAATGAAACGCCATTTGGTATGGAAAAATATACGTCAAGAATTTGTGGCGAATTTTACCGTGTGTAAAGCTGTGACCATGGTGATTGCTGAATACCACGAGTGTGTAGTAGAGTTTTCGGAATAAAGAGAATTGGTTTAGATATGAAGAACTAAATGACGGATAAGGAAATGATCCCAGACATAAGGATGGATAGAAATTGCGAGTCTCAGTAAGATATGGTCGGATTGGGATGGTCAGTGATGCAGAGAAGAGGGCGAAAAAGAGATGGAGGAGGAGGAAAAAAATGAGCAAAGATAACGAATGGATTATGGTAGTGATGATAATAAATATAATAGGGCAACGAGATGGCAGAATCGTTAGCACGTCGGGCGAAATGCTTAACGGTATTTCGTCTGACGTTACGTTCTGAGTTCGAATTGCGCTGAGGTCGATTTGCCTTTCATTAATTCGGGGTCGATTAAATAGTACCGGTTACGCACTGAGGTCGATGTAATTGACTTAATCCCGTTGTCTGTTCTTGATTGTCTTCTCTAGGTCTGCCACCCCCTGTGGGTAATAAAGAAACAAATATAATGGGGCATTGTGAATAAACATCAGTATGTGTATAGACAGCTAGATAGATAGATAGATAGATAGAGAGGGGGAGGAGGGAGAGATGAAAGACACGTCTCAAAAGCTATGCTTGGCAAAATATACTCATACATGCGTACATACACACTCCCACCTCACACGCAAATATTATGTATGTATATATATACAGAAATGTTGACATAGGAATACGTTTCAATAATAATGGATATCAGCGTCAAAACTCTCTTCTAAATTTAAAATTTTGTATATATAACCAAGGAGGACGATCCTTAAGGAGTCTACTTTAGACTTTTTTGCGGAGAAATCTCTTGCTATATTGGTAACGATTACATGTTGTGGAGATATCATCATATGAACAAATATATATATATATATATATATATATATATATATATATATATATATATATATATTGTGTGTGTATTATTCTGGCAGTTGGACGATGGCTTGGCTGTCCAAATCTTCGAAACATTGTCAATAATATACTTGTTTACGACTAATCAATTTCTACTCTAAAAAAATTTAGAGTAACAAATTAGATCTATGCAAAATTGCTTTTATCATAACTGAACAAGGAACTATTAAAATATACGTTGTATATATATATATAT
>NC_142954.1:25184722-25202222 GCF_046866305.1 Octopus bimaculoides
ATATATATATATATATATATATATATATATATATATATATATATAATATATATGTACATATATACATATACATGTATATGCATACATATATATATATGCATACATATATATATATACATACATATATATACACATATATATATATACATACATATATATACACATATATACAAATATATACACATATATACACACACACACACATATATATACACACACATATATATATATACATATATATGCATGTATATATGTATTGCGGAAAAAGGAAGCGTATGCAAAGTACTTTATTAAGTGTAACATTTATTTCAGCTTAAGTGTGTGTATATGAAATATATTATGAGTGTATATATATTTTGTGTATGTACGCACCATGTATATGTAGGTATATATTTATATAAGTACATGTATGTATATATGTGTTTGCATATATATATATATATATATAGATAGATAGATAGATATTAATTCACGCATATCAACCCTCATATAAACATACGTGCGTAGACACGTACAATCTTACAGACTTACGTACACATACATAAACATATGTATGCATACATACATTCGTACGTAAATATATTCATACATAGATCTACAAACATACATACATTCATATAATTATAAGTTTATACGAACAGACATTCGTACCTGCATACATATAATGCATAGATACATACACGCATACATACATACAAACATACATTCATACCTACGTACATACATACGTAGGTTCGCCCGTATGGATATACATAGAACTGTACATAAAGTCTCATCGCACGTCTCCAACATGTCGTTTTTAGGATCGATAAAATCTATTTTCCTGTGAAGGTTCTTCATGTACCAATTTAATTAAAGATGATTTTTCTTCAATTTAAACAAGGAAAAGTCGTGAGTCACTAAATATATTAGCCTCAAGGTATCTGTTACCATACATTAGATTATTTTTCTACTACCAACACTTTTTTTCTTCCCAATTATTTTTACAGAGACATACGTTGATGAGTGTGAACGCTCAGACAGCAACCCGCCACACACACGGACACACGCACACACACAAAGCATAAATACTAGGATGTAAACACACATAATTACTAACATACATGCGTAGATACATACATACATGCAAACATATATATCGATAGGAGTGTTTGTGTATAACCACTCACGTATTTGCTGTCTCTCATTTCCTCTCACGCCTCTCTCTCTCTCTCTCTCTATATATATATATATATATATATATATATATATATATATATAATGTGCGTGTGTGTGTGTATATATATATATATATATATATATATATATATATAATGTGCGTGTGTATATATATATAATGTGGCGTGTGTATATATATATATATATATATATATATATACATATATATATAGATATGTATATATACCTATATATCCATATATATATATATATGTGTGTGTGTATATATATGCGTATGTATTTATATGTATATATATATATGTGATGTGTGGTTATCAGTGCACGTGTTTATGGTGATGTTATAATTAATTGCCAGTAATTAACGAGAGGAATAATCTGATCATTATATATATATATATATATATAATCTCTACAAGTATGCAAATAGTAATGTGTAGAAATAATAGGTGAATAAACATTCGAAACGATTTACAACACAATTATATAAACATGTACATACATACATGTATGTATATATATGTGTGCGTGTTTTTATATGTGTATACATGTATTTATATACATGTATATATATATATATATATATATATAGATAGATATAAATATACACACACATTCTTTCATACTTTAACTTCCTTTAGTCATTGGACTGCAGCTATGCTGGTGCACCGCGTTCAAGTGTTTTAGTCGAACAAATCGACCCTAGGAATTAATTTTGTTTATTCTACAACGTATTCTATCGGTGTTTTGTCAAACTTCTAAGATACGGTGACGTAAGTACATCGACGCCTATTGTCAAGCGACGTTGGGGGATAAACACGGACACAAAGGTACGCCCGCATAGTTTTATATATATATATATATATATATATATATATATATATATATATATATATATATATATATATATATAACGAAGCATTGGCGCAAGGCAGTGCTTATGTATGATCACAATTTAGGTTAGATCGTGGGCGATCTACTAGCGTTGACTGAATTTTATATAAAGCTACAGGCTTTATATAGTTCGTTCCGAATGGAGTATTTTGAGTGAAATTTTTCGAGCAAAAGACGACTCCAAGCAAGCAGGGTGTGGTCTTTCGCTGTTACGACAGGAAATCTCTGTATCTGAGCAGGAATTCCAAGATTCCAGCAGGAAAATTGGTTTTAACTTGAAAAGTTCTTCGTCATCATTTCCAGTCTTTGACATATTTTCTTTTCATTCGGTCTATTTGAAGGATGTCAGTGATATGTTTTATTTCTAAGTCTAGAATGGTGAGATGCTATGAAGAGGTGCCCTTCTTGACACGTGGAAGACTAGTTCTATATACAAAGACCCGATATCTAAGGTTTTCGTGCCATGACCAACACATTTCTCTTAGATTGTACCTATCCAACAAACATTACTTGATTTCCTTGCAAGAATCAGCTTAGCTATATATTTCATTTTATTCTACGTAAACATATGTACCAATAGAATGAAATTTATTCTACGCATACGTGTGTGTATATGTGTGTGTGTGTGTGTGTGTGCGTGAGAGAGAGTGAGAGTGAGTGTGTGTGTGTGTGTGTGAGAGAGAGAGAGAGAGTGAGAGTGAGTGTGTGTGTGTGTGTGTGTGGAGAGTGTATGCATGTCTATGCCAGTGTGTATTTATTTCACGCAACTTGGCCAATAAGTAAAATTTATTGAGAAACGTAGGGGGCATGAATTGACAGCTATTTCGTGCACATCGTGGGACCACATAGAGGTATAATAAAGCAATCGAAACTTGATAGCTGCAATTTCCCACTCGCGTCTTGGAAGTGCCAAGCTTTTGAATATGTTCGTTCGGAGAAATTGAATCACGATTTATAATCAAAGTTTGTCAAAATCTGAGCCATACGGTACCGCGATTCAGTAATTGCGTTCAGCTATATACAGTGCGGAATGTGTCAAAGTATGATAAAATATCTCAAAATTCCTATGTTCCACAATTTACAAACTGTGATGAGAGAAATAAACTATATAATGGTTACGCTTAATGTGAAGTTTGCAAAGGTGAAATATGAGCTCACAAAACTGCATTAGCAAAGCATCGAACTTCAGCTAAACATTAAAACACAGTGAGCTGTAATAAAATGAAATTCACAACAAACTCTCAAAGCAGTTTTCCTCAGCAACAAAACAATAATATTAGGACTGCAGTTGGCACCATTTGTTGCTTGCCATGCGAGTATTTGAAGCATCAATCATTTACGAGAATTTCTTAATAACGGAATCCCTTTATCATCAAATATTGTTGATTCAAAACTGCTTATAAGATGGACGGTACTTAAAAAAATTTATTGCTGTATTCTTACTGAAAGAACAAATTGAAGATAAATATTATTCAGTTCTTCGTGCTTTTGGTCCAGTCAGATAATATTGCCTGTGAGAAACAATTATGTACATGAGTGTGTGTGTGTGTGTGTGTGAGCACGTTTGTGTGTGTGCTTGGCTATAGTACGAAATGAGAAAATACAATTGTATTTATATATTTACTGTTAATTCTTGTTACAAAATCTATCACTGAAATGTTGCATCATATCTTGAATTTTTTTTGGCAGATTAGGAAATAATGTTAAAATTGTCTTGCTCTCTCAACAGATAGAACTGTTGGCCATTGTATAATTTTTAATTCTCTGCACGCATTAATGAAATTCGATAATCTAAACTTAGTTCCATTAAATTACATTTATCCCCTCTCCACATTTAGCGAGTTCACCTACAGTTGAGGAATTATTATCTCTCAAAGAAAATCTGCAAGTAGTTTCTCTGATCGATTCTACGAAATACTCTTTCACAGAAATTAGAATTAATCATATTCTATGACAAGAAATCAAAGAAAAAAAATTTCTCCTCTCACCCACAAGATCATCGATAAGAGATAATTGTCTAAAAAATAAAAATTCTAGGCAGGCGTTGCATTAAAATTATATTTTCAAACATATTGCTAATACAACAAAGTCTTATGCAAAGGAATGGTACACTAATATCCAGACTAAAAGAGTTTTATTTCATATTTAATGCCAGCATTTTGTCTAAACAACTCCATCAGTGAAGGTTGATGGTAAACCAGTAGTAGTTCACAAAGTTTTGGGCAAGATTTTCTAATGAATACTGCTCGACATCTACGTCTACAAGTTTCCATTCTTTACCCACAATGATGCTCATTGAAGAGACAGGTTACCGACTTGGGCCGATACAGATTGGCACCAGTATTACTGCAGGCCTTGCTGCCAGACAGCCTTTAAGATATTTCTTTCGGCAAAGTTCCGACGTAACTATTAAAAATAATATTTCGTCCGCCAATCTAACGCCTTGATAGGTGCTTTAAATCGACGTCCTGACAGCTTCGCAATTTCATTCAAGGGATCTAAAATTATTTTGGGTAGGAATTCTTCAATAATTTAGTCACAAGAATTTCGTTAAAACCTCACCCCACTCCCTCCAAGCAAGAAAATGCTGTACAAATAAGATTCCTTGCCGTTTGTGCCAAGGCTACTTCAATCATGTACTGAGAAACATTAACAAGCTTCAGAAGATTAATGAAATTGCCTCCAATAAGTGGAGGTGCGTAATTTAATGGTTAGGGTTTTAGATTCACGATCATAAGATAGTGGTTTCGATTCCTAGACCGAGCGACACGTTGCTTCGTTTCGCTCAGCTGGCAGAAGTGAGTAAACCTACAACGGGTCGGCTTTCCGTCCAGAAGGGAAACCAGGAAACCTACCCTTCTGAGTCTTACCTCCCTCTAGCATAGTCATTTGTATTCTCCAATAGTTTGCAGCTTTCCCTTTGACCTTGGGTGATCAATCAAAGTTATACAAGTTAACCAGTGGCAGAAACTGCTGGCATTCGATTGGAAATGTTCATTTCCTTACGCTATTCTTATTCTGGATATAAAGATGCTACGAAGTGGCATGCTTATCACTTTAATTAGAAAATACTAGCTTAATGCGATAATCTTTTGAAACGTTTGAGTAAATTCTTATGAAAGTAATCCAGCAATTCTATAACCCAACGAGCTTTTCTTTTTATGACTGCAAAACTTTGCATTTAAGACGACTTGGCTGCTATTTCTAGCGGGTTATCATGCAGATGTTTCCTTATCAAAACAATGTCTAATTATTAGTTTTAAAGTCTTGGCACAATGCAAGCAATTTCAGGTGTGGGGTAAGTCAATTACATCGACACCAGTGAGCAATTGGTCCTTTTTTTTTTATTGACCTCGAAAGCATGAAGGGCTAAATGAACTTGGGCGGAATCTGATATCAGAACGGAAAGACGTTTTTTCCAAAGCGCTCAGCTTTAAAGAGACGGGCTTGGCGTAGCTTTGTGGTAAGATGCTTGGTTCCCGACCACATGGTTCTGGGTTCAGTCTCACTGCGTGGCATCTTGGATAAGTGTCTTCAACTAAATCCGTGGGCTGACCGAAGCCTTGCGAATGGACTTGGTAGACGGAAACTGAAAGCCTATCGTATCTCTCTTTCTCTCTCTCTCTCTCTATATATATATATGTGTGTGTGTGTGTGTGTGTGTGTGTGTGTGTCCTTGTGTTTTTTGTTTTTTCACCCCAATACTGCTTGACAACCAATGTTGATGTGTTTAGTCCCCTTAAATTAGCAGTTCAGAAAAAGAGTAAGATTGAATAAGTAGGAGGCTTAACAACAGAATAAATACTGTGATTGTTTCATTTGACCATAAATTCTTCAAGGTGGTGCCCTAGCTTGCCACAGTTTAATGATTGAAACAAGTAAAAAATAAAAGGTAACCTCTCTGTACGAGTTTGTTGTATCATTTGAGGGAGGTCGGCTGTCAATTGGCATTCTGGAATCTTGTATATCTTCTAAGCAAACGTGAGCTGTTATTTCTGGAAAATCGAGCGAGAGCATGGTAGATCCAAATAATATTTTGTTGTTGTATCTTGTAGTTGTATTGTGTGTGTGTGTGATGGGTTGGATATAATTTTCGTGCAGTGAAACCTGTTGTTATATTTACAGAAATAACAGATATATTGTGTCTTATTCTTTTGATGTTTTTTAACCAAATGTCATCAATAAGAACCCTATGAGAAAATGTGTTCTAGCGGGGATTATTTCATATTTGTGGCCTTCCAGTTTTTAAAACTGGATTCGGTGTGATTTTGGGCTATGATTGTCAAGTAATTATACTCCTGCGCTATCAACAATTCTCTCTGACGCTGGTTTGCTTTATTATAATCACCGTAATCTTGTAATCCTTACAAATTCTGCTAAGAAACTCGTTGAAACATCAATCATACATACAGCAGGTTGTAGACGAGTGGAGCCAGAAGCAAAGACATTTATATCAAGTAGTAATTTGAAGATGCAATGTTCGGTAGCTGCCATTTCCGTCAGATTAACATAAATGTGAGAATTCTTCTTCTTCTTTACGGTCTTCATTTTACCTTTTTTCTCTTCTCCTCCTCCTCCTCCTCCTCGTTATGTTCCTCTTCATATTTCTTCTCTTCTTTCTTCTTCATCGTCCTCTCTTTTTGTTCATCCTTTTTTTCGTTCTTTTCGTCCGCATCATCTCCTTCGTCATCTCCTTCTTCGTGGCAATAAATAAAACGAAAGAACTTGGAAATAATAAATTCTTTAGATAATGTTGAAATCGGAATTATTTTGGTATCATGTGATAGGTTGGTAATTATGGAGACTACTTCGCTTTCCTACTTTGGACGCTTCTTTTACATTGGCGTTCTTCGGTTCCATCAAGTGAATTCCTCATATTTCATCAATAATGCCATTGAATGTTTGAACAAATAAAATGGTCAAAAGACACGGCAGTGCTAGAATGGAATAGAATAGATAAAGAGGAAAGAAAAGAAAACTAACACACACACACACACACACACACACACACACACACACACACACACACACACACGCGCAAATGCATACATACACGTTACATTAACGCAAACACAGGTTCGCATATACTGATACGAGCGTCCACTGATACAGACATGTATGTGTATATACACACACACACACACACACACACACACACGCATACACTGAACCTTGTAGAGTCACGAACAATAGCGATTCTTAAACCCTAAGATATTCTTTGCGGACAACGGAGGTCAGAGAAGTTCAATACAGATTCAAGATTGATCCTCGAAGCTGCAGACATCAACATCAACATCATCGTCGTCGTTATAATCATCATCACCATCATCACCATCATCACCATCATCACCATCATCACCATCATCACCATCATCACCAGCTGCACAAATATGTTAACATAGTTCGCTGCGATGTTGAAAGTATTAAATGCTTTTATGCCGAAATATAGTTTCAAAAAATGCAAAGACAAAGTATTCGGCGATAATTTACTAGAATTAGCGAAACTGAGTGCTTGGGAATAGATTGACGTTGAAATCTTAATCCGTGTCTTTGAATGTCGCTAACCACCCATGTGGATGTAGACGTGAAGACACATAAATGTATGTATGCGTGTGTAGTTTCTATACGTATGCGTATGCATTTATGCATGTGTGTGTGTGTGTGTGTGTGTGTGTGCATATTAATTAGTGTGGATAGATGATGAAAGGAAATCCTCCAAAAAGTCTGACTATGTTTCCATTCTTAATTCCGTGATTTCTGTCTGTTCATCTTTCAATATTGCATATTCGGTAATTCACTGTGACGACCGCTAAATCCACAAGTTGTCTTTATTCTCTCTCGTTTTATTCTTTCTCTATTTATTTTCTCTTATTCTTTACTGTTGAAGAGCGTAGGCCCGAAACGCAAAAGACTTTTTCACTTTCCCGAGCGTCAAACTAATACACCTGCTTGTTGATCATACATTTGTCTTCGTCTTTTGTCCTGTAAATTTCAGCTAATATATATATATATATATATATATATATATATATATATATATATATATGTATGTATGAAACAAGTAAAAGCGACCGTTCCTTCTTGGTAGCACCAGCTGCAATGCATGTGTGTCTACGTGTGTGTGTGTGTGTGTGTGTGTGTGTGTTTGATATGTAGAGAAAGAGAAAAGCAGACAGACAGTGACAGGGAGACTGAAAGAGAGAGAGAAATAGATAGATAGACACAAATATAGATATGTGTGTGCGTGTAATAACATGCATATACACACACACATATTCATGTATATATATACACGCGGGGGCGTGTGCGTATAAAGTCAATTTGATACATAGCTACAAGGTGTATTTTTTGGGACATATCATTGTCATCATTATCCAGGTTCCTTTTCTTCTTGCTCTTCATATTATTATTATTATTATTAATATTGATCTTCGTGTTGTTTTTGTTGCTACTGCCGCTGCTACTGCTGCTACCACAGCTGCCGTTTTCATTAGCATTAGAATGTCGCCGTTCCGAAGTGGAAATATTTAAAAGCAAGGTTTGTGTCAGAAACTGCACATGATGTGTAAATTGTAGAGAAAGCAATGCGTTGCTGTCAATACGTATTTCTCCGACTCTTTTATCCACGAGAATGGAAAAATAAGTATTGATAACAGCGTCACCTTTCGTGACGACAGCAGTAATATCTCATTATATTTGTCTTGCGCAGAAAACACTGTGTTTTGTCTCATAAATGTGTGCTGTCGACTGACCTTCGAAAAAAAAAGCATTCGCCAACCTCTTCCTGTATGTTATGTATGAATGTATGTAATGTATGTATGAGAAATTGTATAGTGGAGAATGAATAATACTATGCAAAATTAGTGATATTAGTAACAATAACGGTATCAATAGATAGAGCGATATTAATAATAATAATATTATTAATGATAGTAGTATTGGTAATGATGTTAATGATGATGATAATACGAGTAATAATAATAATAAGAGGAGAGGGAGGAGGAGGAGAAAGTAGAAGGGGAAGTGCAAGGAGAGGTAGAAGTTGAAGGAGAGGAAGAAGAGGGAGAAGTAGAAGCAGAAGTATAGGAGAGGAGAAGAAGAAGAAGAAGTCGGTAAAGAAGAGGTGGAACAAGGAAGAAATAAGCAGCAGAAATAAACTCCACAACAATGGTGAGAAGATTTTATATGGACGACACTGACCTTATTGCTTCTGCCCCTTCTGCCGTCTGTGGTTCTTCTGGGGTTGGCGCTGGTCTTGAAGATAAAGCTACTACCTTTGTTGTTTTTGATGATGATGATGATGGTAATGACGATAGGGAGGATGACGGTATTGGCAGTGGCGGCTGTTGTGATGGTAGTGGTGGAGATGATATAACGGGGGAGATGATGCTAATGATGGTGGTTATAACGAGGAAAGTGACCACCACCACGATAATGATAATAAAAATACGAATAATTAAGATGGCAACAAAACAACCCAAATATAAAGAGGAAAGAAAAGCCAGAACGCATTCAAAACATGCTGGTCGGTTGGATGGTCGGTTACTTATATCAGTGAATTTAGTTATTGTATATTAGGAAGGCTGGGAGGATATTGGCTCGATATATCGGCTGATGGAAATCGAAGATATTGATTTTGGGTGAATATGCGACAACATGTCAATTGGATTGTTACAGCAAATCGAGACGTGACGTTCCAAAGAATTTCTTCCACAGTTACGTGATATGACCTATGCATGCTATATATACATCAGTATATGTATGTATGTGTGTATGTATGTATATAATGAACGTATGTTAGGTATGTATGTAATGTATGTCTGTGAGTATGTATGAATGTACATATGTATACGGGTATGTATATGAATGGTTTTGTATGTTCGTGCGTGTATGTATGTATGGTTATATACATATATCAGCAGAAACATATTGTATATTTGTTAGCGTATATATATATATATATATATATATATATATATATATATACATATATATACATATATATAAAGTGAGTTTATAAGTATAAATATATATATACATGTACGTATGTATATATACATGTACATATGTATGTATATATATATATATATATATATATATATATCTGAGTATGTATGTATGTGTATATATACATGTGTGTGTATAGATATATGTATATATGTCTGTGTATATATATATATTGTTTTTGCATATGTAGATGGGTGTATTTATATATAGATATATATCTGTATATATATATATATATATGTGTGTGTGTATGTGTAAAATATATATGTGCGTGTGAATGTGTGTATGTATGTATGTATATGTATTTGTACATATATATACATATGTGTGTATATACATGCATGTGTATATATACATGTGTGTGTATGTATATATATATATATATATATATATATATATATATATGTACGTATGTGTATATATATTTATGCATATGTGTGTGTGTATATATATATATATATATATATATATATATGTTTGTATATATATATATGCATGTCTATAAATGTGTACATATATATATATGAGCCTATACATAGGATCGTATATATACATATGTACATCTGCGTATATATGCATGTGTTTGTGTGTTTCTGTGTCTGTGTATATACGCATTATATATATATATATATATATATATATATATATATATATATATATCCATCCATTTTATATTAAAAAAAACAGCAAACATATTTCGGAATCTCTCATGTGTATTCTTATACAAATATTTGATGTTCGTTTTACTTACACGTAAAGGCATTCTATAATTATCTTATCGATAATGTATGTAGTTAAATATTGTATTGTTTCTTGAATAAATGTATATTTAGATATTAGGAAAAGATGTCTGCCTGTATTCGAAATCGTGAAAGAAAGAAATTCAAGTGATTCGAAAGTAGGAATGAGAACTATCCATATGGCTTTGGTGGTGGGATATTTTTAACTAGATATGTTGTTTTATTAGATAAATATTGGTATAAAACACTGCTTTCATAAAACAAAAAACACGTAGATTTTCTTGTCATGTCTTTCGCTCCTACTGGATATATAACTATATTATCTATTTGTATATATCTCTTGTCTCTTGAATTAGTAATATCTTGGAACAGATTTGATGTCGGGACACATTCGTGAAATGAACTGATCAGGCTGGGTTACATAGAAATATAGAGATTCTAAATGCTACCAACCAAGTACCGGTTGCACTGAAATGCATTCAATATTTATTTGTAGGTGGTGCACTACATTTTGTCAGTTTTGCCATCAATATATTCGGTTGTGTTCCAGCGAGGCAATCCTTTTTTGATGCACATTGGTGAAGGCTGCATTTCACATGTAAGACGAAGTAGAAAACAATTTAACAAGATATTCCCTTCGAAAATGATGCTTTATGAGGCGATTTGAGTTTTTATCACCAATGATTACGTCTCTTGCCGGAGTATAGCTTTTAACATTGTACAAACTCAAACACACAGCCCCATCCAATCATATAGATACACACTTATACATATATACTTTTATATATATATATATATATATATATATATATATATATATATATATATATATATATATAGTTATATATATATAGTTATATATATACTTACATATATAAATGTATGTGTGTGTTACTTTGTATGTATGTGTGTATTATGCATCCATCTATCTATCAATCATTCTTTGTATACAAAGTGTGAAATCTTTAAATACTTTTTGCTTAAGAATTGCCTTAACTCTTGGGAAACGCCGGACTAACAGAATACTGGAACGCCCTAAACAGGATATATATATATATATGTGTGTGTGTGTGTGTGTGTGTGTGTGTGTGTGTGTGTGTGTGTGTGTGTGTATTATCGTTTATGCTTTACTTGTTTCTGTTTGCAGAGTGTCGCAATGCTGGGCTGTCTCCTTCAATCGGCCACAGTACTTTTTCTAAGCCTGGTACTGCATCCAGCGGTTTGTTTTGCCGAACCGCTATGTTACGGGGGCTAAACCACACCGGCACTGTTTGTCAACAGTTGGTGAGATACGAACCAAACCTCGAAGACACATACGCACATGCTTGCACGCATGCATATATAAGTAAATATGTATTGAAGAAATAATACGATGCATTTCTACATATGTGCACGATGTAATAATTAAGACAGGAGTAAATAGGGCATGCGTCTTTCATTTTCCGTGCACCAAATCCAGAAGCCTTTGGTCAACCACAAGGAATCGTCTGACTGGGAAGCAAACTAGTTACCACACACGCATATCCTTGTTTATCACATGTCGCGAAATTGTGATTTGTATATTTGATGAACAGACAAATAAGAACGAACGAAGACCACTTTCCATTCTGACAAAGATATCTTTTCTCGGCAAGCAAGTAGCCTTCTTCACTGTTCACGGAAGTATCGTTTACAAAACTACTATTATTAAAAACTGCAGTAAATCGGAAAGCCTGATTTGCATATTATTGTAGTCTTGGCCGTCAGCTCAATAAACAAGCTACCGGTGCATTAAGAGTATTTCCATATATTTCGTAACATTATTAAAAAAAGTCACTATTGCTGTTAGTTTTTCATGATTATCTATTTGATTTTACTTTTAGTCACTTTTCATTTATTTAGTATTTCATATTATAATATACTGGATACTTTAAATATTTCACCAAAATTTAATTTATATAAAATACTATTATAAATTGTATCAAAGAGAGGAGGTCTATACGTGTTTACACACGCAGTACTTGCTGAAGATCTTTACATTTAGTCTATAATAAATCATAGAGTAATAAAAACAGATGTTGTTAATGCAGTAAGAGTGTATATGTGTGTGTGTATCCGTGCGTATGTGTTTGGGAAAATACGTGTTGCAAGCGCAAATGTATTTATGTGTGTGCATATATATCCGCACACATACACACATTATCTCTGAATATATCTACTCACACACATACAGGCATATGTAATATTTATTTTAACAGGATGTTATCTATAAAAGCAATTTATCATTAAACTGAAAGATTACTCCATAGTTTTTATTAAAGTATATATAGTTATTAAATTTTTATATAGTAACGTTCGGCAGGAACTTCGAAGTTTCAGCTTCACTCGCTCACATTAAACAAGACGACTGAGACCAAGTCGATTCTTGATCTCACTCTCTTTCCTTCCCTTGCAAAAATGCATATATATATATATATATATATATATATATATATATATATATATAAAATATGTGACAATTATTCATTTGTTATAATAAGGCTCCGAGTTTCCGCCCCGACATCCGAAACTCGGAGTCTTATTATGGCAACCGAATAATTTTCACATATTATATTACACATAAATTCCTCTATTTACATAATATCGAGGTCTCTTTCATCCTTTTGTTGTCTTACCATTACTATTAATATATATATATATATATGTGTGTATATATATGTATGTATATATATGTGTGTTTTTAATATATATATATATATATGTTGCATCATCTCAAATATAATGCGGGTTTTTTAATACTTTTATTTTTCAATATTAAGATAAATAAGGTTCGATTTTAATCTAAAATAGACTCTCGTTCATTTTCTACAATGCTCTTCCATTTATCTGTTAGACTTGCACGACCCCTCTTCCAAACTTATCTTGTCTGTGGCGAAAAATACTCCTTCAATACTGCTATTACCTCGTTTACAGAATTCATATTTTTTCTGTCCTAATGATTTGGAAGACTGCAGAATAAATGATAATCAGATGGGGCAATTTCCTGTGAATATGGTGGGTGGAGTAGTTTCCCATTCAAACTGCTCCAGCCTTTGGAATGTCATCCTCGCTGTATGTGGCCGAGCATTATCCTGTTGGAAGAACACCGTTTGCTTTGAAACCAAAGATTTTTCTTGTAGCGCTAACTTGAATGACCGGTTGAATGACCAAATCCAAGCTTTGCTGCTAGTTCCTCAACAGTTACGAAGGGATTTTGTTCCACCAGGATTTGCAGGATGTTCTCGTTTAACTCTGCAGCCCTTCCAGGACGAGAATCGTCTTCTAGGCTGTAGTTTCCGACTCAGAACTTCTGGAACAACCGTTGATACTGGTTTATGCTTATTCTTCGATACCCATATGCTGCATTAATATTCCTCGTACTTTCAGTTGCGTTGATTCCTTTATGGAACTCATGAAGCAAAATATGTCGAATATGATCCTTTGTCACTTCCATTATAGTTTTGGAAAAATAATTGTTAAAATCGAACTTGAAAACTTGCTCTAAGAATAAGGACATAGTAAAATGACTACCCGCTTTTATAGCAAGTTGATGCAGGTAGTTTATCCCGTCCCCCTCTGATTTTTGGTTCATGCAAATGAAAAAAATCACTTTATCTATGGGATAATCAAGGCGATGAGATGGCAGACTCGTTAGCACGCCGGGCGAAATTCTTAGCTGCATTTCGTCTGTCATTACGTCCTGAGTTCAAATTCCGCCGAGGTCGATTTTGCCTTTCATCACAACGGGGTTGATAAATTATGTACCTGTAAAACACTGGGGTCAATGTGATCAACTAATGTGTTTATACGTGTGTCTGATGTATATATATATATGTGTGTATGTATATATGCATGTGTGTATATATATATGTGTATACATGTGTGAATCTACGTATTTATGAGTGATTATATGGGGTATTTATATGAGTTTGCGTCTATACGCACATATATATGTATGTATTTATGTGTGTGTGAGTATATGTGTGTGTATGTATTCAATTAGATTCTGCAATTTTTTCTCTCAAGTTCCGACGCACGAGAAATTAGTAAATATATTGGAAGAAACTTGTCGAAGTTATCTCAGAATGGTCTCGAATGGGAACGACACGATGCGAAGCAGCGTTTTTCTGCTAAATAACCAAGTCTGCAAGATGGAGAAACCAATATTTGTGTCTAATTTCTTCATTGAAACCTATCATCCCATGAAATAGATTCGTTTATGTTTTCGTTTAGGATCATAGATGTTACTCTTCTCCCTGTTATTAAACAGTGACACAAAATTCGATCGCGATACGAAGACAGGCCGCAAAGACGATCCTTAATTCACTGAAATTAAACGAATAATTAATAAACGGTGCCTCTGACCAGATACAACATATTCGATATGCATGCTTGACATCGCTTCCTCATTGAGTGTCCTTCTTCAATAACATGAATTGTTCTCTTGCGATCAGTTTGGCTGCGCTCTGTTACTCTACATTTAGTCACGGTCATTTGGAGATTACATATCAATGGTAAGGCAACAAATCAAAAGAAACATTATTAATAAGAGAGCCTGACACCCCCTGAGACGCGCAATAATGAATACATCCAAATAATACAGTAATACAGAAAATTACAAAAAGATATTCAACAAATTTGCGTGTGTGAGTGTGCGTGTGTGTGTGTGTGTGTGTGTGTGTGTGTGTGTGTGTGTGTTTGTTCCGCCACCATCGCTTGACAAACGGTGCTGGTGTGCTTACGTCCCAGTAACATAGCGGTTCGGCATAACAGACCGTTACAATAAGTACTAGGCTTACAAAGAATAAGACCTGGGGTCGATTTTCGACTAAAGGCGGTACTCCAGCATGGCCGTTGTCAAATGACGGAAACAAATAAGAGAAAAAGAATATATATATATAAATATATATATAAATATATATATAAATATATATATATAAATATATATATATATATAAATATATATATATAAATATATATATATAAATATATATACATAAATATATATATATATATAAATATATATATATATATATATAAATATATAAATATATATATATATATATATATATATATATATATAAATATGTATGTATGTATATGAGAAAGAGAGAGAGACGCAGGCGTAAACTGTATGGTAAGAAGCTTGCTTCCCAACCACATAGTTCCGTGTTCAATCCTACATTATAGCAACTTAGCCAAGTGTCTTCTATAACCTCGGCCGACCAAAGCCTTGTGAGTGGATTTCATAGACGGAAAATGAAAGAATCCCGTTGTGTGTGTATATCGATCTTATCCTTATTTATATATGTTTTTATATTACTAGCTTTGTCTAGAGTTATTGGATATTGCCACGGGACACACATGTTCTGGAACGTAGGAGACTAATATTGTGGACATTGAAAACTGCAGAGAACAACATAAACCTCGGCCTAGTCGTAACTTCACATTTCTGATGTCCAACGTAGAAAAGAAAACTGGGAATTCTATAGATGCCTTTAATATAAGTATCTAGAGAAAATATGATTTAGCCAACAATTTACACCGAGGCAGTATGACACGAAACATATATTTCACTGCTATTTCTAACAGGGTTGATAACCAGGTATAATTGCTATCTTCCGTTCATGTTATTCATTTTGTCGTCTTGGTTTCCTAGAATATAAAATATTTGCTCCTCTTCTTTCTTAAACAATTTATTTTAGTTTAATAAATATTATATATTATATCATATTATATGATGTAATTTATTGAATTATACCATATACGATATTATTTTTTGTGTTAGTTTTATAATGTCATACTTTGAAACATTTCCGACAGTTCAAGAAAAAAATTTAAAATGTATTTTAATTTCATTTTCTGTTGAGAAAAATAGATTTAACGAAGCGGATTCCTTCAGGTCTCCCACAAAATTCATGAATCACCTGGAGAACTAAAAGACTATAATTATTAAAAATTATGAAAGAAATGGAATAAAACAAAATTGGTGATAAATCATTAAATATATGAATTATGTTAGGTAAAAAGAAAACCAGCTATTTAGCCATGATCATACCTAAAATACATACACACACGGATACACACATACATACATACATAGATACACACATACATACATACATACATACATACATATATCTATGTATATATGTATATATATATATGTATATACGTATATTTATGTATATATATACATATATGTGTATATATATATATACATACGCATATATATATATATATGTGTGTGTGTCTGTCTTTCTCTCTCTATCTCTGTATGTATGTGTGTGTATATATATATATATATATACATATATATATATATATATAAGAGAATGCATAAAGAATGGTCTTTACACTTTTATTTATTTGAAAACAGTCTTACAGCTGTTTGAAGCATATATTTTAGGTGCATTCCTAGTTCGGTTAACTTGTTCGATTAATCGACCGGTTGAATAGACAGCTATGAACGCACCTAATATATATGTGTATATATATATATATATATATAATCAGAAACAGCGGTAAGTGTATGATGCACAAAAATATAAATGTGAAAACCGTACTAGGTATGCCGTCTCCCTCGGTGAAAATAGTCCCTATTAATTGGGGAGTGCGCAACGTACAAAGAGAATTGGTGATGGATTTTAACTTCAGAACTTGCC
>NC_142954.1:25207222-25215250 GCF_046866305.1 Octopus bimaculoides
TGAAACTCCTCTCTCTCACCAACTCTTCATGAACCATGAACCACAAAACAATGTACAATCCTTCCTCTCCCTCCGCTCCCACCGCCCTCGACGTAGTTTCATACACTCATTAGTCCGTTGATCAGGCAATAATATAGCGTAGCCGTCACATTATTTGTCAATCGGCGAATGTTGTGTTGCATTGCTAATAAAATACTACGCATTGTATATTTCTCTAACGCTGATCGGAGAAAATTTTAACAAGACGAAACTAATATAATCCCGAAATTTGCTTCTTAGATGTGCTCTGTCCTTTTCAAACCGTTTTTAATTTCTTTTTCTCTTTTTTTCTCTTTTTTTCATCTTTTTTCTTTACTTTCTTTTCATTTTCGCTATTTCGATGAATGTACAGTTCTATAAATACGGTTTTTCAAAGACGCATTTTCGAGTTTATTGTTAATGGCTGTAGAGAAACCAATGAAATGGAAGCCACCCACCTTTCAAAGAATACACTTTCACGCACAGACACATAAACACATACACGTTCACACACACACACACACGTACAAGTTCACGAACACCGCCTCCTCCCCCTCATCTCGACCCCACTCTCAGTAGCGTTGAGCATTCAGTTTTCTTCATCTTCTGCTCAAACTAAATAATGTTATTAAGTAAAATAGGAGGGAGCCAAAAGAGCACCATTTTTCTTTTAAACATGACTTATAAAGGCGAAATCACGGAACGGAAATTGAAAATGTTTCGTGTATGGCTTAGTGCATGTAGGTTTTCATCTTTCCATTCTTCTTCTTCATTTTATTATTATTATTATTATTAGTAGTAGTAGTAGTGGTGGTGGTGGTGGTGGAAGCAGCAGCATTAGTAGTAGTAGTCGTATGGCTATTTTCGTGATGTTTTTTTGGGGTTTCTAGGGCTACTTTGGAGCTAATATATAAAACGGTTTTGTAGGCGAAAAGTGTTTTGAAATAATAATAGGATAATCTTACGTATTAGTGGCTCGACTAATATTTTCATTTGAAAGCGAAGATTTGCTGAGCAAACAGGTAGCACGACTCACTCGATGCAAAAGTTAAATCACCTTTAATTGACAACCATTCCATCGTCTTCAAAGATGGAAGCGTATATGAGTCAAATTAGTGATTGTTATTTAAAAAGACAAGAATGCCATGGCTGGAATGGATTCGACAATGTTTTGCTGAATGAGGTTTGACTTGAACAACACTGAACACAGAAACATAACGTAGGTTCTGGGCTGAGTACTTACATAAGCATCGGCCAATCCTTTCATTGCCGCAACCAGTTAATGTGGCCCTCACCTACGGCGAACAATCAACAATACTTTAATGAAAGTGAATTCTTTCCGTGATGCATCGCATTAACTGTTGGTGTTCTTTCAGTTTTGCTCGTCTCTGAAAGGCACCAGCTTTCATAATATTAGTTTTAAATTTTGGGACAAGACCAGCAATTGTGTGGGATGTGGGTAAGTCGATTCTTTTCTACTCTAGGGACAAGACCCGAAATTTTGAGGGAGGGGGCTGTCGATTACATCGACTCCAGTACTCAACTGGTACTTAATTTATCGATCCCGAAAGGGTGAAAGGCAAAGACGACTTCGTTGGAATTTGATCTCAGAACGTAGAGATGGGAGAAATACCGCGAAGCATTCCCCCCCCCCCCCGGCGTACTTACGATTCTGCCAGCTCGCCGTCTTATCCAGCATTCATAATGATAATAATCCTTTCTACTATAGGAACAAGGCGTGGATTTTTGTGGGGAGCGGGACAATCGATCAAAGAAACCCCAGTACTTGACTGGTACTTAATTTGCCAACCCTGAAAGGATGAATGGCAGAGTCAACCTCGGTGGAAGTTGAACTGAGAACGTAGCGGCGGACGAAATACCACTAAGCATTTCGCCCGGCATGCTAACGATTCTGCCAGCTACCGTTTTATTCAGCATTCATAATAATAATAATAATAATAATGGATATTATTTTTCTTTAATGCTTCGAGTGGAGATCCTAAAGAACTGGTTATCAGGATTCCATGGTATATATGTGACTGAGATCAGAATATTATCTACTAACCAGGAGGCAAGTCGGTACCTCATTTACAGCTGGGAGGACTGGTGCCACGTGAAATGAAGTATTTTGCTGAAGCCCACAACGCACCACCGGGTCCGAGAAACGAAACCACGAGCCAATACACTGACGATTAATTACATCACGTGCTTCACCATAATGATAATAGTAACAATTGTCACAAATTTAGGCGCTTGCAGATCTGTTTTTGGATGTGAGCTACAATATGATGGGGAGAGATTTTGTTTCATCACCCACGGAGAGATGAAATGCAAAGTTGACCACAACGACGGGATTTAATTTGAAAACGTAAAAGACCGGTACAAATACCGCAACACATTTTGTCCGACGCTCTTACGATTCTGCCACACCACCGTCTTTGATAGAGAATGTAAGAATACAAGTTTATCACACCCATTTGAAACCGGATCCTTATAATTATGAAGTGAATTTCTTTAACTCTATGTTCATAACCCTACCTACGTCATCGTGGTGTCAATAAATGAAGTCAGACATATGTCGATTCAATCATCTAAAGCATTTCTCTGGACATCTGCTGGTTCCATCCGATGTCAGATACCATTATTCAATGTAATCAAGTGTAAATAGGTTAGCAGAGAGCAGAGATAGTGGATAACTGAAAAGCAGGCGATGTTTAGTTAAGAGATGTCCTCAAGGATACGGTAATGGACAACCGGCCGATGCTCATCCGAGTTCGATTTCTTACAAGAAACTGCATTGTTATGGCTGTTATTGATTATCAACACATCAACCCTGTTCCAAAAATCGATTATCTCAATGACGTTCTAGATAATGATCCTAATATATTCTTCTCGGGCATTGTCTATCTAGGACTACATAATCCATCGTCTCTTATATTTTCATTGATTATCTGGTTAGTATTTTTATTGGTGGTATTTTTAGCTCAAAGACTGTTTCCTCAAACTTAACATTGAATCTATGATATTCTTTTACAAACTCAGTATCTCTAGGACTGCTTCACCTAATGTGTTTTCCTATTTTTCAAGAGGTGGTTAGGTTGCTCTTTTTAGCATATCGAATAACCTCGTAGTAACTCCCCATGTGAGTTTGTCCTTTTGTTGCCATTGCTATTTACTGCTAGGATTTCCACGATAGTACAAACCTATGATCTCTACTCCCTCACATCAATGAATAGCCCATCAATTTAGATCTAGTATTAAGGAGTTTTAACTGTTATTTCTAACAAATAGAAAGGGTCCATACAGATTCATTTTCTCGTATGCTCGTATTGCCATAGGTTAAAGACGTTCCTTCCATGACCTGGCCACTACCGATATATATATATATATATATATATATATATACATACACACACACACACACACACACACACATATAAGTTGCATTGTGTAATGTGTCCTTCCCTGTGGAAGGTTATGCAGTGAAATACATAGGGGATATGACTGCTATTTCTAGAATATGGTAGGAGGTTCTCTGAAAAACAAAAATCTATTAGTTTGTCGAAATTATGATGTCATTTATCATGGGTCTGTTTGATCTGTTCTGACCTGCAGATATATTCACAACAACAACAACAACAACAAGAACAACGACGACGACTACAGCAGTGAATCCATTTTTACATGAGCGTGCTTACAAGGCCAATATGTCTGAAGGAATCTTCAACGTTTTCAAAGCATATAGATTAGCTATTAGTTGCTTCGGAAAGTATCTTGCCTGTCACAAATGTGCGTGACAACATACGCTGACGCATTTATTTGGGTTCGTGAAAAAAAAATTGTATTTTTCGACGATTTCATACAAAACCAAACGTCTATTCATAAATATGTTTCGCGTGAGCATATTTCGCTCTTGTCTATATTTGTATGTGTATATATATATATATATGTGTGTGTGTGTGTGTGTGTGTACATATATATATATATATGTGTGCGTGTGTGTGTGTGTGTACATATATGTGTGTGCGCGTGTGTGTGTGTGTGTGTACATATATATGTATGTGTGTGTGTGTGTGTGTGTGTACATATATATATATCTATATGTATGCGTTTGTCTGTGTGTGTATACATGTGTATATTTACATATATTATATATAGTAATATGTCTATGTGTGCTTTTCTGTATGTGTATATATCTATGTAAGTATATATATATCGTAAGTCCTACAAACTATATTAGACTGTTTTATGTATTGCAAATATCTTGTGGAACTGAAATTGTTTTGTAGAGAAGAGAGATATGTGATTTTATCAAAACTTCACTATCTGTTCTGTGTTTCGTCACAACTAGGCTTTTCGGGTGAAGAACCTGGTCTGAGACGATGCAAAGACGAGACTGCTACCACTTGCCGAAATAAAAGAATATTAATTTGCTATTACTCATAGCTTTATGTAATGTCCTTCAGCAACCACTATTCCGAAGACAATTATATATATATATATATATATATATATATATATATATATATATATATAAGAATTTAAGGATTGGAGAAAACGCATGTTATAATTGCATACTTTATTCCTACATATGTTTCAAAGGATTACAACCTGTGTGATCCATAGGGATCTTTGATATTAAAATTGTAACCTTCTCATCAGGGAAAGCATGGGAATCATCTTAAACGTAAGACATTATGACCGATTATGAAAACAATAGATGGATAAGGTTATAACTTGATTCATTTGAAAAAAACCGTTAGAAGAATGTTTATTCATTAAGATAGAAGAAATACACATAATTATATATATATATATGTATAAATCGTAATATGTGTTAAAAACTAGGTCAAAATAAATTTTACGTATTTCAAATATGATCTGTTAGAAGACACACACACACACACACACACACACACACACACACACACACACACACACACACATATATACATATATATATATATATACACACACACATACACTCGCGCACATGAGTTTGCAAATATACATACTGCACCTACGTAGATATGCATATTATATGCACGTTGTACAGCGAATGTTATTGTTTCTTTACTGTTATTATTTTGATTACAATAGTGTTAAACATATAAGTATGTATGCATATGTATGTATAAAAGTTCATATATCTGTGTGTGTGTGTGTGTGTACGTATGTATGTAAGCACGTGTGTACGTGTGAGTGTATGTGAATTTGTATACAAGAATACACGTTTGTATGAGTGTGTGTCTGTGTGCATTTGTTTTCTTGGCAGTCGACCAAAGACCTGCGTGATAACAGCTACTTCCATCTTCCGCAGTGACATCTTTACTTACATCGTAAAAGCACGATTGATTCTTAATCGAAGCACACACACACACACACACACACACACACACACACACACACACACACACACACACTACTATTACTACTACTAATATCACCACGAACGCCGTGTCCAATATTTTTATTGTTAGCCAATATGTATTAGTAATAATAATAATAATAATTGTTTCGTATGCTATGATGAGTTATTCTAAAGCCAAAATATGAGCAAAACGAGGAAACACGAACAAAAGATAAACGTGTGTGCATGTTCACATGTGTGTGAAAGAGTGTGTGTGTGTGTGTGTGTGTGTGTGTGCTTTGGTATATGCAGATGAATGAGCATGTCTGTGTTGAACCATTGACAGCAATGAATTCAACATAAATACATGAAGCCTATGAATCTGACCATTTCTTGAGAATTCACCGCCTCCTAAACAATATGGCTGTAATTTATATTAAATAACCATAAAATAAAATATTCTCATAATCTGGGATACATTAATTTTGATAAAAAAAGGGGGACAACAATGACTGAGAGTTCCTAAACACACGAATCCTAAAATTTGGGTGTTAAGTTCTATTCTTAAAAGAATATTCTTTCCTGGTATTCAATACCAGAAAACATACGAATGGATGAATTTAACATGTGAACCATGGGCGGTTTGCAAGTCTCAGAAGAATGTCAGGTACCTTTAGATCTGTATCTCGTTTCCCTGACCGTTTCCTAAGACCTATCAAACATGTAGAAACAAAACGAATACGCTTCATAGATCGCCGGAATGTGAGATGGAACTGTAGACCGTAGATTTGCCTATTGAGTGTATATAGTCGGTAAATTCTTAAAACATCCGGAACTTTAAAAAAAATTTTACGTTGTTTTTCATGGGTAAGTACAGCTTTCATGTACAAAATCCAAAACTAAGAATTAAGGAGGGCTCCAACACATTCCCTTAGCATTTCAGGTCTTGTACTAATATCAAAAAAACCATTACTATTATACGACTTCAGAAAGGGGAGATGTCAGAATCGTTAGCACGCCCTTCAAAATGTTTAGCGGCGTTTCGTCCGTTTATACGTGTTGCGCTCAAATTCCGCCGAGGTCTACCTTGCCCTTCAACCATCCGAAGTTGACAAAATTAGTACCAGTTGTTCATTGGATTCAATTTAGTCGATTTAGCCGGAACTTACTGGCCTTGTGTCAAAATTTGAAACCAATGCCACACGATTTTGCGTTACACTGCTCTGGCATCGATAAATAACATAAAATAGCAGTATCCTTATGATGTCAATATAAAGATAAATCTGACGTTTTGGATTCTCGTCTTTCAACAAAAAGAGGATAATAGAGGTGTTATGAAAATTCCAGGCGACAAAATAAGAGAGGGAGTTGAAGTCAGGTAGAAAAGAGGAGCAAAAGGGCTAAGCCATTAGGAGATCATGTGAGGATTGACGGATACGTTATGAACAGTATTAGTTGTAGAATGTAAGACGAAAATACTGTGGGCGACGTTGATCAATTTACATACAGCTCTGTCTATGTTTGTAAAAGTAAAATTGCTACCTAATTCAATAGATTTATATGACATTATTAGTAATCTGTGTCAGATTAGATTAATGAGAGAGAGCATGCTATTCCACACATTTGACAATTTAGCCAATTATATTGATTCGTTCAACTAGCGTAATGAGAATCGGAAATCGTTAAACAAAGTCCGATTTAGTTAATCGGTCCTTCTTACTCACTGTAAACACGGTCCCGAGAAGCTAATGAGATGACTGCTTAAATACATTTGATCAAAGACAGCTGATGTCGAAATACATGACTGTTAGCAGATAAAAGTAGGCCTGCAAAAATTGACGGTGGGTATATTACTATTCACGTAGCATATCATATATTCATGGATATATATACAACCATAGATACACACAAAACCATACAAGAGAAAAAGACACTGAAAGACATGTGCATATATATATATATATACATATATATATATATATATATATATATATATATATATATATATATATATATATATATATATATATATATATACATATATATATATATACATCTATATATATATATATATACATATATATATATATATACATATATATATATATACATATATACATATATATATATATACATATATATATATATACATATATATATATATACATATATATATATATACATATATATATATATACATATATATATATATACATATATATATATATATACATATATATATATATACATATATATATATATACATATATATATACATATATATATATATACATATATATATATATATATAATACTATATATATATATATATATATATATATACATATATATATACATATATATATATATATATATATATATATATATATATACATATATATATATATATATATACATATATATATAATATATATATACATATATATATATATACATATATATATATATATATATATATATATATATATATATATATATATATATATATATATATACTATATATATATATATATATATATATATATATATATATATATATATATATATATATATATATATATATATATATATATATATATATATATATATATATATATATATATATAGATATATATATATATATATATATATATATATAT